>NW_027397098.1:477077-650429 GCF_003265705.2 Callorhinus ursinus
TTCCTTCCTTCCTTCCTTCCTTCCTTCCTTCCTTCCTTCCTTCATCCTTGAAGAAATGTTTCTTGGCAGACTGTAGAAAAATATACAATATTCATATTTGAAGTTAAATGATGTTTTTTCAATAAAGTAAAGCCTTGCTGGCTTGTTATTTAAAATAGAGTAAGCCAAATATTTGATGAATGCCTGTTACTCTGAGGGTTACATATAGGTAGTAGAACTTGTAATATTTTCTGTGCGTCTCTGTACTCTCAATATCAGTGGCTCCTCTCTTCTGAGTATGATTATATAGCTCAAATGGGAAATTACACATCAAAAAACATCCTCATTTTCTTTTTTTCACCCATAATATAGTATAATAGTTTATTCTCCCTCAAAACCTTTTAATAGGAGGCCTGTGTCTACTCCTGGACCCCAGATTTATGTTATTACTAGATATAATTGAAGGTACATTAAAAATGCATTGAAACTGGATTTTCTTTGGGAAATATCTCAGATTTGAAGGGCATAGGAGATTGAGTGGGCTGGTGAGTAAATATAGAGCTTAATGGACTGAGTAGGTAAAGTTAAAATTCTTAAAGTAGAACAGTTAAAATTGAATTACAACATGAAATTGTCTAAGTATTATTTTTTTGAAGATTTATTTATTTATTTATTTATTTATTTATTTATTTAAGAGAGAGAGAGAGAGAGAGAGACAGAGAGAGAGAGAGAGGGAGAATTTTCAGCAGGCTAGATGCGGGACTCGATTCCATGACCCTGAGATCATGACCTGAACTGAAATCAGGAGTTGGACATTTAACCGACTGAGCCACCAAGGCACCCCTCCAAGTACCATCTTAATGTTTTATGTGAATGATCTAATTTATTCCTCATCATTTATGCTCTACTTTTTCTACACTTTTCTGAACTATTTGGAAACATAATGATGATTGCTACCATTTATTGAGCACATACCATGTGCCAAGCCATTTAATTGCATTATCTCTACCACTTATGTGTATAGTCAAAGATAGTTACCATCCCCATTTGGGAGATGAGGCTCAGAGAGGTGAAGTAATTTACCCAAGGTTGCATAGATTGTCAGTGTGTGAGCTAGGCATTGATTCAAGATCAGTCTGATTCCTGACACCTTCTATTCTTCACATGGCTGAGGTACTTGCTTTGTCATTTCTCATAAATGCATGCTTTGATGAAAAACATTTTAAAGGAAGGTTATAAAAAGAACAGAACTGAATTATTTCTAGCACCCCTCTATGATTTCCATGGTTGAGCGTAATGTTTAATGTTCAGGGTAGTGTTCATGGATGAAAAAATTATAACACTTCCAAGATCTAAAAAGTTGTGATGTATGTAACAATTTCTACTACATAGCTTAGGCTTACTATTAATAATTATTTTTGCCTTTGAGATTAAAAAAAAAATCTTTGTTTTGAAAGGAAATTATTCTTTAACATTCCAGAATGGCCTATTGAAAATCAAGTACATTGGCATAAATCAATGAAATATGTATTACTGAATGTCTTATAAATGTAGCATGATATTTTCTCTTTTCTCTCTTATGCTCTATTTCTTTCCATAGCATGCATGGAAGACTATACAGAAGAATCTGGGACTTTTACTTCTCCAAACTTCCCTGATAATTACCCCAACAATTTGAAATGCATTTATAGGATCACGGTGGAAACCAGCCAACAGATTGCATTGCACTTCACAAATTTCTCTTTGGAGGAGGCCATTGGTGGACACTGTATAGGAGATTTTGTGGAAATCAGGTAAGCACCTTTATTTCATCATCTTTTTCATTATTGGTTTTCATTCATAATCTTTCCTGGAAAGGTTAAGGAAAACACATGGAAATTCTCTGTAAAGCCCTCTGTTGTGCTCTTTCTTGCAAGATACAAAGCTTGCCATGTGGAGCCTGATTTAACAGAAGAAAACTGGAAAATTGCATAAGATTCAGTGGTTATTTTGAAGTGATTATTTTATTGAGAATATTTGAAAATAAACTCCAGATTTTATTTGAACAGATTAAACAGATGTACTACTACTCTGAAATTAGATACTTGCAATTATTGAAAACCTACTTTATGGAAAATCAATTTAAATTTTAGGCCGTTCATTATCCATTTGGTCTAATTATATCACAAAAATGATGGTAAGATAACAACCTTAAAATTTGTACAAAGTTTTTGGTGTTCAAATAATAAAAGTCTAGGCTTGTGAATTTTAGTGTGAGACCTTTTTTTCTTTACTTCTTTGGTATTTAGAGAGAATGAGTTTTAAAAGTTATATTTGCAGTAAAAGTAAGTTAACTTATATATTGCTATCTACCCAGATCATAACACTGAATTAAATCAGGCTAATCAGCTTGGTGTGTATTTGGTTAAATTTTTTATTTGGCCTATCAAAAGCCTAGAATATTATATTTTTTTACAATAAATTTTATTCTATGATGTAAAGTGAGATACTAAAATAATAAATCACAATTGTATCATATCATGCCCAAATAACATAAATTTCTTAATTTATAATAATTAATCATTAGATTTTAATATTGAGTGAATCCCCCCTTTTATTTTTGACTTGAAAAAGCTACAAAGTAGATATAAGACCCCCAAAAATTCTTGGGGAAGAATCATTTTCAAAATTTTGCTAAATAGGTCAAATATAACATTAAATTTTGAAAAATTCAAATTAGAAGGAAGACATTTCAGTTTTCTCTGTAAAATTAAGCAATATTTGTTTATACTGTTAATAATTATGGTTTCTTTATCCCATTACATATTATCTATGTAATTTCTACATATTCATTCTCTGTGTTCTCTGACACATTTGCCAGATGCTTCGTTTGAGAGGGTAAAGATTAAACTCTTTCTCTCAGCTTGAAATTGGTTATATAAAATGTCCCATGAACCAAAAATGATGTTCCTTATTAAGCTATTCACTGTTTAATAAAGTGAAAAATTGAAAACTTGAAATTGTGACTTAGAGTATTCTTAAGAAACGTTGACTGACATAAACTGATCTGTTTGCAATCTCAGAGTTCAAATAATATTGAATATTTATACGGTAATATGATCAATAACCAATAAATGATCACATCTGTGTTTTGTCACAGAGATGGAGGCTATGAAAGTTCGCCACCCCTGGGAACATACTGTGGCTCAAATCCACCTCCAAGAATCATCTCTCACAGTAACAAACTATGGTTACAATTTAAGAGTGACTTCCTTGGCTCGGGGCCTGGATTCTCAGTTTACTGGGATGGATCATTGACAGGTAAATGGCAAAGAGCTGTCTTTTCTTAGAGAGTCCAGTCGGATTGGTTTCTTGATTCTTAGACTGCCATACTCTCATCCAGTTTATTTCAGCTGTGTTTTGTCATTACTATCTGTACTAAACTTCAACACTGCAAATATTTCTGAATTAACAGCAGCTGTTTTGGTTTTGTTTTCGAGGACAGAATAAGGGGAAATGTCCTGGTTCCACGGTGTATTTCCTCAAGCTGGTCATCTTGGTTAGCCGAAGGAAAGGACATGGACATAGGCTAGCTACTAAACAAAACTGCATGTGGAGATGCAGTTTTGTTCTGTAACAAAGGACAGTCACAGTAACCACAGTTTGATATGGGCAAGAGAATTCCATTTTACCATGAAGAAAAAGATATGGGTCATCTCATCTCTTTCTCCTGCAGGTTGTGGGGGCAATCTCACAACTCCCACTGGCATGTTCACTTCTCCCAACTACCCGATGCCCTACTACCACAGCTCCGAATGCTATTGGAGGTTGAAATCCAGCCACGGCAGCCCATTTGAACTGGAATTTGAAGACTTCCACTTGGAGCATCACCCAAACTGCATGTCAGATTATCTGGCTGTATGTATGCAGTTCAGTGGTTCTTCTCCACTACTCTCATCTCACTCACACACATCAATGCACTTATTTTTATCTTTGAAATTTGGGAAAGGGGAACGCTTCGGCAAAATATCCACATAAAAACTCAAACAAAAGAAAAAAAATGTGATGCAAATGACAGCCTTTTAAGTATGACATGTATTGTTGAACGGATTGGTACACTAAGTTTTTTAAAATATATTGAATATGGGCTGTTAAGATATGGTTAAAATGTCCCGAAGGGGTAATTTCTACATATTCTTAAAAAAATAACAATGTAGAGGACTATATTGGTGAATTAGAGAAGATAATTGAAGCCATCCAGGTAGGACTTTATAAGTAGCACCAATCCATCCTTGTCCATTAAAAAAAATCTAAATAAAAAATGTATTAGAATGTCATAAATTATAAACTCTGAAATCAAAAACAAGGAGAACTACTGAAAATAGCTATGGTCTCCAAAATATGTATTAGTCTTTCATTTTTAATCTTCAGATTTCAGCCTGGGTTTACACCCTTACGACTATACACAGCCATGGTTAAAAGGCCCAAGTTCACTACCTACGTTTTTAGATATTTAAATATAATTTTTAAAGATATTTTGATTCAGGGCTCTTCTTTTGTTATGTCATGTATTTTGTGTATTATCCCACTTCTTAAGCATTAGAGACCTTTAAATAATGTTTATGGCCACAATCATCTGACATTTAAAATGTTTCATTAAAGGTATATGATGGCCCAAGTACCAGCTCTCATTTGCTAAGTCAGCTTTGTGGGAATGAAAAACCGCCTCTCATCCGTTCTAGTGGAGACAGCATGTTTTTAAAATTCAGGACAGATGAAGGTCAACAAGGAGGTGGCTTCCTAGCCAAATACCAGCAAAGTAAGTATGCATGCTGGCTGCTCCATGCCTTTGGTGGGTCTTCAATCTCCTGATAATGAAACAAACAGAAATAAGTATAACCCATTGGTTTGAACAATTGAAATAAATCTTTGCTCTTATGAGAAAGACTTAATTTTATTTGAGAGAAAAATGCTTAGCATTAAATTTAATGCCATACAACTAAAGCATGTGGTCAGCTATACAAAATGGAGTATTTAATATGCTGAGATAGTTGCCATTTGGCTAAAAATCAGCGTAGCAGGTTAACAGCGAATCATTTGTATCAAACATTACAATCTTCTAATTAGACATTATTCCATTGCACATAGTATCTCCCACACTATTTTTTTTTTTTTTTGGTCTTGTACCTCAATTTTTATTAAGGGAGACTACATTCTTATAAATCAGATGTAAAGTCAGCATATTCTTTTTTTTTTCTTCAAGATTTATTTATTTATTTTAGAGTGTGTGTGAGAGAGAGAGAGAGAAAATGAGCAAGTGGGGGGAGGGGCAGAGGGAGAGGAAGCATCCTGAAGCAGACTTCCTGCTGAGCACAGAGCCCCAGGGGGAGCGGATCCAGGACCCTGAGATCATGACCTGAGACCTGAGTGGAGGCTCAACTGACTGAGCCACCCAGGCCCCTAGCACATTCTTTATTGCAGAAAAATCTGGTTATTGTAGAGATGTCATTTTCTACTTTCCTATGAGGCCACATGGTAGAATTAAAGGAATATTGTACAAAGAATCAAGGGACCCAGGAGTTTATCCTGGCCCCTGATCTCTGAGATCACTTTTCTTCTCTGAGGTTCCATGACTTCTTCTCTTAAAAAAAGAGAGTAAACAAGGCCACCATGAAAGCTCCCTCTAGGTCTAGAATTAAATACCCTTTTTTTTTTTGAGAGAGAGAGAGTGCACCCGTGTGCACACCCATGTGCACATGCAAGTGGTGGGGGGTGGGGGGTGAGCAGGGCAGAGGGAGAGGGGAAGAGAGAATCCCAAGCAGGCTCCATGCTTAGCGCAGAGCAGAGGCAGGGCTCCATCTCACAACCCTGAGATCATGACCTGAGCTGAAATCAAGAGTTGGTCGCCCAACCAACTGAGCCACCCAGGCGCCCCTAGAATTAAATACTTTCTAATGTTAGTTTCAAAATGGACATTTAAAGAAAACAAGGCTTCCTTCAATTTATATTATTTAATAAACACTTGTGGTTTTGAAAGTACAGTTCCTTGCCCACTACACCTAAATTTATCCATATTTTGACACAGTTACCTAAAAATAGAATTGAAAGTCACAAGATCATAAACTGAACACACAAAATCCCTTTGAATTAGCTGAAAGCCTATTAATGTTTGACCTTGACTATGTATGAATTTGCTAATATTCACATTCACTTACATTTGAGGGTTAGGCTGAATTGTAGATAGTTTTGAATACTGAGCTTTAATGATAGAATGCTTTATTCTTCAGAAGTTCATCATAGTGTATGAAAAGTTCTCCCATTCTCTCAGGGATATATCTTTTTGGGTGAACATTTCTCTAATTTTATTATTGCTGTGCTAATTTGTTTCTTGGTTATAGTCAGATTGCTTAATAAGGATTCTTCCCTTTTATTCTTGTGATTATTTTTTCTCTCATAATTTCAGAACACTGAAGGAATAACTTAGTGCACATGGGATATAGGGCCTTAAAGGCAAAGATCAGAGCTAACCAGTGAGATTTTCTGTAAAATTTGCCATATGAAATTAGAGGTTTGCCGATGGAAGAATTTCTGAGCACCAAGAGCAGCCCATATGGTTTAATGGAATATATTTTCCTTTGCCCTGACTTGTAGCCATTGTGGCAAATGCTGCCCCTCTGCCTCATAGCTGTAGCTTCTCACAGGCTTTTAAGACCACAGAATTATCCTTTAGAATTCCTTTGTGGACAAAAAGGTGACCTAAAGAGAAATAGTTTGAGTATTCCCCCGCTCCAGCAAAGGAAGACTCTGGAGAGCTACAAAGGTATACTTTTCCATACCAAAGATTGTATATATATATATGATGTTCTAGTCACCTGTCAGGGAGAATATAGTAGTAGAAATGCATCTATGAACCACATTTTTCAGAGACCAGTTTTTTCAATATAATGTTTATTTTGTCATTCTCTTTTATCACACATGGTACAGACAATATGGACAAGGTTTGAGAAAAGGCATATGTATGCCTTGTTCAAGTCCTTAGTTTGGGTTGAATGTGCACTAACTCCCAGGGCTAGACACGCCTTGAGGTACGTAGTATAGTTTTGTTGCAAACTCAGCTGAGGGAAATGCCACCAGTGGATGGAAGACTCTCTTCAAAATTTAAGATTTTCATTTCTTCTTCAAATCCTTTACATTCCCTCCATTCATCTGGTACTTCCTGATGACTAACTAGAGGAATAACGGAGCCTTTATTGTGAATTTCATGCTGACTTTTGAATGTTCAACAAAGCCATGCTGTTATTCCTTTTTAGCATTCACATAGAAATTCGTGTTTTTAAGCTGTTGAATTTAAAGGTCAGGATTTCTGTTCCTTCCAAACGTTAAAGTTAGAAAAACAGAAACATAGAATATTTAATGCACTTTTGTAAATAAACAAATCAGATTGCTCTCTAGGTAGTGCTGAGTGAGTCTGCTCTCCACCAGTTCACAGGAATTTGATGCCTAATAGGAAATTTTCATGACACCTTACAGTTTATGAGTTTGCTGAAGTATTATTTTACATTTGTTCTAAATGGAGACCCTTTCACTATGAAAATGTTATACTATGTACATATATATACACACACACACAGATATACTATATATATGTATGTACATACATAATATATACACATATATAATATATAAAATATGTACATATTTTAATCTAGATGTTTTCTTAAAGGAAAATCTCACCCATCTTGGAGCAACTACGAAATATGTGATAGTGGTTCTCAATAATCCTGGTTATTTTTTTCAGCATGTAGGAACGTGGTGATTGTGAACCGAACCTATGGCATCTTAGAGAGTATACATTATCCAGGTCCCTATTCTGACAATCAGCGTTGCAACTGGACCATCCAGGCAACTACTGGCAACACAGTGAATTACACATTTTTAGCATTTGAATTGGAAAATCACATAAACTGCTCCACAGACTATTTAGAGGTATGTATTCTGAAACTAAATAAATCACTGCATTTTCAGATCAAGTTAGGCAAGCCAAACTAGAAATCATCGTTGCTCTGTAGAACTGAATCTCTGTGGCTCTCTGCATCTATAATAAGACAGCTACTCATGGTATTTGAACAGGTATATTTCGTGTCTCTTTCACTGCATCATATTAATATGAAGGATATTTAATCCACTAAATTGTATACACAAAGAATTGTCTATGTTTTTAGGTTTCAGTATGACTTCTGGACTGATTGACCTCATATTATTTAAATAATCCAGGAGTAAAGGAATAACTTCTACTTTTTGTTACTTGTTTTTATGTTTGTTCTCTATAAACAGGATATCAAAAAATGTTTGGGCACCTGGCTTTATTTAATACCTAATTTGCCTGATACTAGAAATCATGATTTTGAGTCTTGTTTTTATTTTTAAATTTAAGCTCATTTCAGTAAAACGGAAATTTCTATTTGTTCTGATAATGATCACCTGTACCATTTATTCAACTCTCTGTATACAATGCTATTCAATGAAAATTGCTTGAGAGCTAGGTAGCCCAAAATATCAAGTACTCTCCTATTTTTACAGTAAGATACTTTACTCCTAAAAGCTTTATTGCTAACTTTCATGTATGACTTTTTAGGGCTATAGATTTAAAAGTTAGGCAACTACTTATTTTGCTTACTTCATGAATGTAATTATGCATTCAAATATAAAATTAAATGGTTTATAAGCTATTACATTAATTTAGAAATTATGATTTCCACTTTCACACTCCGTAAAACAATTTTACTGAAACCACTTAAAATATTTTGACATCAAGTTCCCATCATTAATAAAATCACTTTTTAAGTCCATCTAACATACCATTCCTGTATTTTTTTACATTGTTCATATATAATACTTTTAAATCCACATAGGATGTTTTCACTAAAAATCTTTTCTGAAGTGACAAGTACCCCCTCTGTAGCATTAGGACATCTCCCCCAGCCCATGCCACCTATCTACAACACAGTGATTTAGTGGGTCTCTTCTTCTTCTTCTTTTTTTTTAAAGATTTATTTATTTATTTGAGAGAGCGAGAATGAGAGAGAGAGAGAGTACATGAGAGGGGGGAGGATTAGAGGGAGAAGCAGGCCCCCCGCCGAGCAGGGAGCCCGATGCGGGACCCGATCCCGGGACTCCAGGATCATGACCTGAGCCGAAGGCAGTCGCTTAACCGACTGAGCCACCCAGGCGCCCCTAGTGGGTTTCTTCTTAAGGTGATCAGTGATTTTTAGAAGTCTTGCTTACAAAGACTTCCAACATCCAGCACTTGTAACTTTAAGGACGAATCCTTCAGAAAAAAATCCATTATCCTTGTAAAATTTTCTTAACCTTTTTACCAATTCTTTAAAAAACTGAACATTGATTGAGGCTGTTTGAGGTTAACCTATCTTTTCCAAATAGCCCTTTTGTTTTTTAAAACGAAGAGAAATTTCTTGTACTTTGAGAGACTTGGGAGGTCCTGAATATATGGAGTCTCTTGTTTCTGAGGGATAATTTTTTTGGGTGAAATCTTTCTTTGTATTTAGAGAAGTTCAATATTATAGAAATAGTAGCCATAGGGTTTACCCATTAGAAAGTGATATTTACTAGTATTCAAAGAAAATAAGACACAACATCAAACAAACTTACAAGCATGAACTTGACAATGGTTTTAAAGTCCATTTTTCTTGATCTAGTGTTGAGATGGTCTTCACAAGCTTCATACTGGCATGCTTGTCTCATTGAATTTACCTGGAGTAGACATCCTTTTCTTTTCTTCATATGATATGATCTTGTTCATTCTTTAGAGGAAATGGAAGAGTTGATTTCAAAACCCCTTGTTCATAGCACAAACACAGCAATTTATCTTATTGCATTTTTGCCAGTTGTGATTGTGCCCACATGCCCTACTGGACTGTGAGCCTTTTGAAGGTGTGAGTTGTCTCCTACTGAATTTGTGACCCAGGCATTGATTATAGAGTTGGGATCTTATAGGAATTCAGTGAGTTCAGGATAAATTGACTCTCACAGCCATATTTTTAGCATCAGCCTAATGATAGATGTTAATTAATGAGAAAGAACTGATTTCCAAACTGACAGTTTTGTATAATTCCTATGCATTCACTGCAATTCTACCCCTTTGAACACAAACAAAAAGAAAACTCAAGGCCTTGCAGAGCGTTGCATGTATAATGATATGCCAGGCACCATGAGAGTGATTTGATGAAAGTACAACAGAGAAAGCTGCAGAAGGGAGGAAGCTTTGGACCTGGACTTTCAGGAGGCTTTGGAAGAAAGAGTGGGGGAGGAAATGAGATGGAACTTTTCCAGGGACTGATTTCCACCTCTTTGGACTTACTTGGAAGAGTAACAAAAGGCCCATCAGATAATTTTTTTGGAGGTGTTTGAAAACTGTCAATTGAAAATACTTATTCCAGCAACTGCAGAGCAGCTCATTAGAGGCCCTTCATAGATGACGTTAGAGACATGCCATTTATCTTGTGCAATATTGATGGTGAAAGCAGCAAAATTACAGAAAAGTTCAGCAAAGCCTTCTAAAGAATGACACTGTTGCCAGAGGGAGGAGATTTTTTTCCATTTCTGTAAGCCAAGGGGCAAGGCCAGAGCAGTTGCGACAATGGCTGGTCTATGATGAAAATTTTAAAAGCACAAATATCTACTTAAGAAGAGAAAAGCCACAAACACAAAATCTAGTTTCCATTATTTTTATAACTTGTAGTTGAAGGGTTTTTCAAGTAGGTCCCTGTTGAGTGACTGTCATTGCAGCCAGAATTGAGTTATTTTGAATTAATAAAGCTGAAATTGTGAAAGGACTTGATTAGGTGCTGGTCAGACATTGTACCCAACCTTGCTGAGGGGTGTGGGTTGGTAGGGATCCCATGGGGAAGCGAATCCACCCTTTATTATTTGTCCTCTGGGCAAAACAAAATGATTCCAATTTGGAAATTAAATTCAATGGGAGGAAGGGTCACTTGCCTGAAGGAGTAAGACCATATTGCCCATGCAATTATGAGACGTCAACCTTAAGGATTCTTTGCATATCCTACAACTGCATTTCAAATTTTTAATTGTTACTTTGAGTCTGAGTCTCTGCACAAAAGAAGAGACTTAATAGGTGATTGAGTATGCAAATGAAAGTGATGGATTTGGGAGAAATCAGCACAGAGGTGTACAGGGAGGCCAGAGCATATATCAGGTCAACCGGGAACACGTGTGTGGTGGGAAGAGGAAGGAAGAAAACCCTGAGGTTGTTGTGTCACGGATGCCGAGGGCAGAGAGTATCATAGAAGGTGACTGTGATCAACAAGGTGCGAGGCTCCCAGGGGATCAAGAGGAATCTCAGGGTTAAGAAGAGTCCCTTGGAGATCAGTGTGATTCTGGGCAGACTCTGGGTGTTTGAAGGGTAGTAGGAGCAGGAGCGAGACCACAGTGTGAGGAAGCACAAAGGTCTGAGAGTGAGTGTAGATGGAAGTTTAAGTCCACGAATTCGCCGAGTTCTCTATTCCCGAGGGAATAGCATGAAGTCAGAGCTTCTTTCCTCCGGTCCTCGTCCTGCATTTCCCTAGCTGGTCCTCATGAGGCACGCTCTCAGGGGACACTCTCTCTGCATGACCTCTTGTATGTCAGTGTTTCTTAAAATGTGGCCCAGGTTTGGATTCAACACTCCAATGAAGCCAACTAGGGCCAAGTGTGCTGGAACTATAGCATCTGGCTCAGATACTTCTGGTATCATAGGCTGAGGTTATATGGGCTTATTGTTAGTCAAGTCATAATGCTGGACTATATTAATACTTGTATTCTCCAGGTCACATCTATAGGAACTGTAATGGCTTCATAGCCATACAGAGGAAATTATTCCTAGTAAGTTATATTTGACTGTTTTGCCTGAGAATTCAAACCCATCATGATCCTTCTAAGCCCTGATTCTTTGGTCTGTAGAACATTATTTATTTTCATATAGACTTACTGGCCTTGGCCTACTACTTCTTCAAAAATAATTGATAAAAATATCAGACAAGGTGGTACCTGTTTCAAATACTCCAAAATGGGATGTTTCTTTGGTTAAAATGGTCTATTTTTTTTTTAAGATTTATTTATTTATTTTAGAGAGAGAGTGTTTAAGCAAGGGGAGGGGCAGAGGGAGAAGGAGAGAGAAAATCCTTAAGCAGATTCCCCACTGAGCGTGGAGCCTGACACAGGGCTCCATCCCAGGACCCTGAGATCATGACTTGAGCCAAAATCAAGTCAGACGGCCAACTGACTAAGCCACCCAGATACCTCTAAAATGATCTATTATTAAAGACTTCAGGGATAGCACTATTCAAACATCTTGGCGATAATAATAGCTGATCTTTATTGAACACTTATTATTTGCTAGGTAATTGTTACAGCAACCCTGTAATGTAAGAAATATTACCCCATTTGACAGGTGAAACAGTTGAGGCAAATACAAGTTGTCCCCAGTCACAAACATTAGAGGTGTCAAAGCCAGGCTTTCTACAAGGCCCTGTGGCACTGGGCCAATGCTTTTAGCCATGACACCACACATCCTCTATGTATATACTCACAATTCTCTGTCCTCCTCAGAGGTGACATAGGGAGTGTCCATGAGCCGTTGGATCTACCATCCTAGGGATACTGTCACTGTCCATGTTATTGTAGCATACTTCTTCATAGATAAATAGTGGTCATTTATTATTATAATCACACTTTTCTTTGCTACATTGTGACAAATTATTTTTAGTGTCCAACTTAGAATTTTTCCGAAAATGACTATCAATCTTATTCACCTGTGCGATTCCAGAACAAAGCTTTCCTAGAGTTTGGAAGTTGAAACGTCTTCCCTTGAGCCTTCTGGCTGTCCTCTTACTTTTCAGTGTTGTGCCTTATACTCTTGGTTGCAGGTACACACTCAAACTAAACCATTAGTTTTGTGAAAGGGCTCTACTCTGAGGAAAGTAAGAAGCCTTATGACACACACAATAAACTAAAAAGTTGGGAAAAGGCAGGAACAAAGGCACTTAGTGGCTTCTCCCTGCATGTGAATATGCCATTCCCATCTCTCTCTACATTTCTACAGCCTCACCATTTTAGCTTCCATATACCCCACCCCCACCCCGCCATGACTCCGCGTGACCATTTGCCCCAAGCTCTTGCAACAAATGAGGCCTCCCTTGGCCACAAATTCCTAGCACAGGGGGCTCATCTGTTTGAGCCTGACAGCAAAGGCATGTATCTAGCCCACTTATGGATAGGTGCTCCTCTGGGCAATATGACTGGCTCTGGCCAGGAGCAGTGAAGTCCAGCCTCTGGCCAGCATTGCTCATAGACGGTGTATCGGGGCAGAGGCAGAATCTTTGAGTTTGGTTCTGCTGGCATGCTAAAACCTTTCTTCAACATTCATGAATTCAGCAAGATTACACGATTTGTTCTGTAGGGACTGTACCTTTTAGTACTGTAGGATGTAATTCACTTAAGCCCCAAAAATTCATTTAAAGGAATTGCCTGTCTTGATTTTGTAAGTTGGATTTCGATGTTTCTTCTAGTTTCAGAATTCTAGGCATGTTTCTGTTTTCCCTTTATCACATTGTGCTCTCTTCTGCAAGTGTCCATATTTTGATCTTTCATTTGCCCTAATCATAGCTTAAAAAAATAGATATATTTTTTTTTCTAACTGTGCTGTTTCCCAGAGTTTAGCTAATTTGTCTTGCTGGTGTTGGTGTTGCTGGTGTTCCTTGCCTTCCACATGGTGATTCAGGAACCCAGACAAAGGGGAAGTCGACTTGGGGAAACCACATAACTCTCTCTGCCACAAATGTTGATAGATGTTTCACAAATAAAGAGAACTAAATTCTAATAAGTTTTGAGAAATGCTGAATGCTCATAAAATGGTCAGAAAGTTTTTATGTAGCCCCATGATTCCTTCTTACTTGATTTCTTCAGAGGTTTCCCCTTTTATTGCCCCCAAAGTTTTTCCTAGCTTTTCTGGACAGAATTTAATTTTATTAGAATTTGTCATGTTTCTTGAATTTTCTTTCTTTTCTCTGCTGCTTCTCTTTTTTCTTTAATTGTTAATTGTTTTGGTCCATGGGCTCATATCTCCTTTTGAAGTCTGACTCCCTAATACCTTAGGCCCATGACTGGCATGTCCAGTATCGCAGGCTCTAGGGACATTGATCACTGTCTCCTAATGTTTTGTTCTACAATAACAACCACTTCTTTGCTGTCCAGAATTAGTCCAGACTAGTACTTTTTTCACTGTTTTCTTTACTTTTTGAGAGAGGAGAGCATTTGAAGAATTTATCAAATGCCATGCTTTTTTTTTTCCGTTTAGACATATGAGAGATGTCCAGATGGTTGAAATTATTTCCCCTTTGCCACCCCCACGTGTCTCTTTGTGCTACACTAGTGTCGACATATTTCCTTTGTAAAAAAACTGTAGTCTCTACTGAGGAAGAAGCCGATGGGGGAGGATAAAGCCCCTATAACTGGCTGCATTCCAGAGTCACCTGGAGATCTTGTTAGAAAAACATATTCCTAGACCTCAGCCCAGACGTACTCAATCAAAGTCTCTAGGACTCTCAGTAGAGACAGTCCCCGCAAGCCCTTGGGCCCCACTTGAGACCACTGTCTGCAGCCCACTTCTACTCTGACAGCACGTTTTACGCTCTCTTCAAAGCTCTCTCCTGGGAAGTCATAACTATTTTAATACGTGTCTTCTTAATATGTACCTTTGAGTGCTAGTAAAGATTTCCTTTTCGATAAGTCTCACTTTTCCATTGCTACAGGTGAATCATGTCTTTGTCCCACCAAGGCCTGGTGATACAGTCATGATGTTTATCTCATTATGTAAAAATATCAGATTTACTTTGTGATTTTTGTGTTGGGATTCTCAACTTTCTCCCCCCATCTTTAGTTGGCACCTTGGCCACTATCATCTTCCAGTCCATTCTGTATACCTTTCTAGGCCTTCCGCTTCACAAGCTTTCCTCTTCATGACGCCAGTGACTTCTGTCAAATGCATTTCCCTCCAGTCTTTGTAAGATTCGTTTTATCTCTTGCCAAATCCTCCTTCTGAGGTCATCTTGTCCACCAGATGTTTATTTCATTATTTATTACACTCCCATGTTCTCTTCCAATTACAAAATCATGCATTTCAAATGAAAGAATGGACCAAAACAGAGGCTTCCAGTCCTGCACTCGTATTTTCCAGGTCTGCAGCCTGAGCAACATTTTCCATCAGGCCCGTGTGATATTGTGATTAGTTAAGGTAACTCGAGCTGTTGTTGTTATGCAAGACTCAAATTCTCGGATGCTTGATATATTTCTCAGTCATGTTAGAGACCAATCCTGGTGTTCCTTGCCTTCCACATGGTGATTCAGGAACCCAGACAAAGGGGAAGTCGACTTGGGGAAACCACGTAACTCTCTCTGCTACAAATGTTGATAGATGTTTCACAAATAAAGAGAACTAAATTCTAATAAGTTTTGAGAAATGCTGAATTAAACACAGTTAAACAGCGTACAGTGTTTTGTTTAGTTTTTGCTGTGGTATTTCCTCAAGCTGTTACTACCCTAAATATGCATTGTTCATTCATGTATCCATTCATTTGGTCATCCAAATACATCTTAGACACGTAGACTGTGGAAATATAACTGTTTTCCCATCAGTTTTCCTTTCTTCACTGAGGAGACAGATGGTAATCAATTTAGCACAAAATACAAATTTAATTACAAGCTGTGTTAAGTGCTATCAGGGAATATTATTGGGTTCTCCAAAGACGTGAAATGGGAGGACCGAGCTCATCTGTGGGTCAGAGAAGGCTTCCCTGAGGAAGAGTAACTTAACAAGTTCAAAGGAAGCTGAAAGTTTCACCAAGGGAAGTTGTGGTCGAGGAACTGTCACAGATAAAGCTGGACACTAGTAAAGTGGTGAAGATAGATTTTAATCAGTAAAACACTCCTGCGGTAGGATCCAGCATGAACTGCACTCCATTTCAGTTTGTACAGAGGTGACTGGACATTTTAAAGGCAGAACGAGGGTGTCGGGAGGGGACCAGCAGCTGGAGCAGTCAGGGAAGTGAGAAATGACCAAAGGTTAGTCAGTGTCAGTGTGGTGAGGCTAGCAGTGATGGAAGCTGGGATTCTACCCTCCCACACAGACTGGGAGACCAGCCGTCCTCGCCTTCCTGATGATTCCATTTCAAAGGCATGCTTCTCAGATCCTAGAGAAAGGCACTCCAGAGTTGTAGGAGACACACATACATCTCAAAAGGACAAAGGAAGGACTCAGGATTGTAAACCTTTCTTAGTAAATGCTCTAGGAAAGGGGGGTCGGGGGCCTATCCTCAGGTATTGGCTGGAACAAAACGTAAATTCTCTTGGCAGCATTGAGCTTTCTCAAGCAGGCACTTTAATGGGGGCTGGGGTCTTCTTCCCAGTGGTGTGAGCTTGTTAGAAACTATGTTAGTGTTTGTTTAAGTCTTTCAATTTGGGTAAGAGGGGAATGAGTGGATGAAATCATGTGTGCCGAGAGTCTGAGTTTTCTATCAGCAAAGGTCGAGGCGTAGTCAGGAAGAAGTTTCAGAGGAGCCTGGCTTGAGTCCACCGGAGGAGAAAATCCTTGTTAGAACCGCGGAAAGTCCAGGGTGGCCAAGGCCCAGGGTGGGGCTGCTGGGCGGGCCAGAGTCTGCAAGCGTAGCACAGCACTGAGGGTGTGTGAGGCGTTTCAGGGTCCGCCCTTAGAGCAGCAAGAGATTTTTCAGGAGTGTGAGCGGGGAAATGGCATGCTCAGATTGGCACCTTTAAAAACTCTGGCTTCCGGAGAAAATTGAAGGGAGGTCAAAGTAACGGTGGAGATCCAGTAAGGGGGTTGCTGCGGTCCAGGTGAGAGAGACACCAGTTCCTCGCATGCTGAGGATTCAAGAGCACTTAGGAGGTAAAATCAGCAGAAGTGGACTAACGATTAGATGGGCATAGGGGTGGTCAGGTGGTGAAGAAAAAGCTGAGATATAATTAATGGTTCATTTTTTCTTTTTGAGAGGGAGTGGGGGGAGGTGCAGAGAGAGAGGGAGAGGGAGAATCTCAGGCAGACTCCACGCCCAGTGCAGAGCTCTACGCAGGGCTTGATCTCATGACCCTGAGATCACAAGCCGAGCCAAACCAAAACCAAGAGTTGGGACACTCAGCTGACCGCACCATCCAGGTGCCCCTAATGGTTCATTTCTTAAGACATCTCATTTCCCTCTTGCTTTCTGTCTGCAGCCTGCTTCACTGATGCATTTGACAAGGATAAATGATAAAGCTAACATTTTAGTCACTTACTTCACTCGAAGCTCTGTTAAATATAATGAAGAATATATTGATTCCATTGACTAACAGGAGTTTTGCATATGATCATTACAATTTAGAAGTTATTTTTTCTCCATTATTACGGAGAATAAGGACTTTAGTGCATCTTTGAATTTAACAAGTCCTATTTTAAAAATAGAATTATCAATGAAGGGAACAATGAAGAAATTATTCTTGAGGAGTTTAATTACTAAACTTCTACATTCCTCGGTTTCCAGAACTGTAAAATGGGGATAACAATGGTACCTGCTGTATGGAGCTGCTAGGAATTTTAAAATTAGGTAACATATATGTAGGGCTTAGAATAATATTTAGCTAATAAATATTATTTATTAAATGCTCATAAACATTATTTATGATTGTTTCAATATAAACACAATTTGATGGATTAATTTTTGCTCTCTAAAATGTTTTGCAGTCAATGGAGAGCAATAGTTTCCAAAACAGCCTTTCCAGTTGTGATGAACATAGATTGGCCCCATGTAATGAAAGCAGGGCTTCTGTCCCCTGGCATCTCAGTTTTCCTACAACCAAAGCCACGGGGATTCTATATCTGAATCTAAGAAGCGTGGTGGTTAAAATCCCATTTGCCAGTTGGAGAAAAGCAGATTCTAAAGATGAGATTTTACGTCTTAGCAGCAAAGGGTCTGAGCTGACTTTTCATCATATGGCACCTCCTTAAACACTTCCCCGGGGCAGATGAGTCATGCTTCCTGCTTTGCTTCTAGGACGCCTGCCACTTTGCTTAGAATTCAGAGATAAGCTATTTTAATTCTGAGGACAACTGCTATGCAGAAACACTCATAGAAAGGGACAACAATACACCAAAACAATTCAGTTTATGTCTCTATACCAGATATGAGTCTAGGATTGTACTTAATCATGATCTGGATTCAAAAGTTTAGAATGAAGTATATCTATTGATTAATTAAGCCAAATACTTCATATTAGCATTAAGAGTAACAAGAAGCATTTTATAAGAAATTTAATACTCCAGGGTTGCCCAAGTAGAGTGTGTTTTTTTAATCATAAAAAATTAAAAGGAGAGATATTTATCTCAGTGTAATCAAAATCCCTTTCCTCAAAAGGAAACGCCGATCTTTCCTGGCCATCCCTCGCAATGAAGAATTTTCATGTGATTGCATTAATTTGCTGCAGTTAGTGAGGCAGACACAGTAGCCTTCAAAAGATAGCCTTTGCTCTTGGGTTCAAAAGAAACTCTGTGTGTTTCCCCTCTCACCAGTCTCTCAAACATGAAAGACAGAATGAGGATGAATGATAATCAGACCCACAGATAGCTTCCATCCTACCCTGAAGACAGTAGAAATCACATCAGAGGCTCAAAACTTGAAATTGCTCCCTATCCACACTTCCTTCCCTGGTGGTCCTCACCTCGCTCTCTCCTCAGGGCGGCCAGAGTCAGCAAGCGCATGGAGGGTCCCTTCTAGCAACTAACAGGCACTTGGCTTGAATAAGAACACAGAGCTCAGAATGCTAAGTTTTAAAATTAGGAATCATTGTTGTGGTTTGGGTTAATTATCTTGGTTGTCTCCTTTTTAAATTAGGAAAGATTTCCAACTGCAACATTTCAGAATTAAAAAAAAAAAAGTGTTGACTCTTCAGTACTTACATTTGCTATTTATTTAATAGGCTTTCCCCCACTTCTTCCCTCACTTGGGGAAGAGTCTGCATGGCAGTAACCTAGGTCCTTCCAGCTCCAGGTTTAATGAGTTCCTGTTGTTCTGTGAAGCAGATTTCTCCCTGTTTCTGAGTCCACCTCTAGCAGATGGTGAGGCTTTTAGGAGGCAGAATAATTTTTTAAAGATGCTTAGTGTTTTGCTGTGGTGGTATAGTTGGCAGAGGGAATGCTGCGGTTCTTGGAATTAAATGCTCATGTTCCCACGGGAGAGTAGGCTTGGCTTTCAGTGCAGCTCACTTACCACTAGGGAGGGAATTAGGCATTTAGGGCTCCATCAGCAACTATCAGAACTTAGTTTGTGAGAAGTCTTTAGTCCCTGAGCATCTGAAGGAATTCTTTTAAAATAGAGAATTAGTCTAATTAATAATCAAAACCTACTTATGATAAAAAAAAGAAGCATTAGGGACAAAATATGGTTTTAAATTAATGTGGAAGGAGATTACCTTATATAATAACATTTTAATGGACTAATTTTTACATATAATCTGAGATATGTGTAAAAGACTATGGAGATAGACAGTATAATATTTTTAGTAGACCAGCTGGGTAGCTGAGAACCTAAAAGCGTATGGAATTCTGAGAATGGAAAAGCATTACCAATGCATATCTACATGCTGTGTCAATAGGTCCGCAAAGATAATGCTTGAAAAAATAAACTTATCTGATCACACAGGAATACATAGTCATTGCAGGACATTTGGAAAATGTAGAAAAACCTAGATAAAATAAAAATAACCTAAATTATATCCCTACTAATAATTTTTGGTGGTATTTATTTCCTATAGTCAAGCCTTATATATTTTATTTTAATATTCAAAGGGGATCATTCTATACAGACTGTCCTATAATGACTTTTTTCCAGGTAACAATAGCTTGTGAATATTTTTCCAAGTTATTTATAAAGCCACATCATTTACAACATGGCGCATTCCACCATCCCAATATGGCCACTTATTCATGTGGAACATTTAGAATCTTTGTCAAATATCCACTATTATAAACAATGCTGAGATAAACATTCTTGTAGTTAAATCTTTGCACACATCGTGATTAGACAATGATTTAAAAAGTGAAAAAAACAAACCAGGCTTTGTGGCTTCTAACATGAGAAATATACAGAAAGCAGAAATAAAAATGTCAGTGGGCTATTAAAAGGGAATAGCAGCAAGCTGCCACATGGTAAGGACACCATCTCATCTGTGTGTGAGACAGACATCTAATTCAGAGTGACACAGAATAACTCAGAATGTGGTCTTCGATGGGTTTCTTGCTGTCATGCAAAGCCCAGCGTTATGAGTAATTGTTTAATTTTAGATGGGTATTTCATATTTCCTGTCCCACCCTGTCAGCACATGGAAGCATGGCTTTTCCTGTGCCATGGGGGAAGATGTGTGCCTGTGTATCAGAGAGCACTGTGCACAGCCACGTGTCTGATGGAGGACCCTGCCTCCTGGGGCCATCGAGGGGCCAACCAGAGTCTACCACGCTCTATTAGCTTTCATCTTTAACATCTGCCTAATTTACCCTCCACAATTGAATTAAGTTTTTACCCCCTTAGGCTTTTCTCATCCACAATGGGAGACTTTTACCCTACTCTATGAATCTTGTTTGGCAATTTCTACTGTTGTTACAGGAACATTTCGAAGACCTTCAAATTTAAAGTAAAAGCTGAAAGTTCCAGTTTTATCCAGGAGATATGTGTGTAAACTTTGGTATCAACATTCCTAGTAACTACTTTCATGAGGCAGTTCTCATAGGTCCCGTTATAGTTGTTTTTTTTTTTTTTGTGGGGGGGGATAGGGGAAAATCTGAAGAAATGCCCCAAGAATTCACCAGCTCCCACCCCTTTGGAGGGCCAGTGGCGACGCAGCTAGAGCTGCAGGCTGGCTGGACAGCCACAGGTGAGGAGGCAGCAACAAGAAGAAACACGTGCAGAGCCACTTTCCCTACCATTTGTCCCTTCCTTCTCCAGCTCCCCAGGGAAGCCTTGACTGATTTCCTAATGCACTCTTTGCCACCAGCCCGTTATGATCCACCATCTCCCTCCACCCCAACAGGCACACCATGCTTACGCTCCTCCCCACAGTATGGTTTGCTCTGGGCTATGTGCCCTGCACATGGGCAATGGCCTCAGTGTCCACACAGAACCACATTGTCATAGCAACATGCTGCAAGCAAGGGCTGACCATCTCCTCACAAGTGATTCATTGATTCACTGCTTGCCTGTCTGATCTGCCAGGGATGATTTCTGCAAAATGTCTTATGTGAGTCAGCTCAAGTTCTCTATACCCATCATATTTTTCTCTCAAAGCTATTTCTAGAATGGTTTCTTTGGAAAAAAATCTTGGTTCCCCTTTGCCTCTGACCAAGAGTTAAAATAACAATTTAAGCACATTCCATATGCCAGGTCTCACACTCAACCTATTACGTGGTCTGTCTCATTTGCTGTTTACAATAGTACTTATGAGATAAGTGCTATTATGATGCCAAATTTATAAAGAAATTTTAGCTAGGAAAAGGAAGTAATTTTCACGAGATTATATTCTAAACAAAGTTTAGAGCTAGACTGGACTGTATACCTACAACCTGATCAAAATTAATATACTCTTAGTATGCTCTTCTAGGGAAATTACCTTCCTGCTTGAAGTTGGATATAATCTGTTAGTGACACTGACTTTGCAATGCTAATCTATGAACTCATTGAGTATAGTTCTCAGAAATTTTAACTATGTTCTTTACACCGACTAGAATTTTAATTCTCTATAAATATTAGGAGTTTCTCTGCTACACCTAGAATTTTCCCTCATGGCAGGCAAATTATTTCAATACATGTTAAACTCTAAAGGATAACTTTTTTTAAGTTTTTAAAGATTTATAGTAGAAAATGGGCCCCCAAATTTTTTCCCAAAGTTTCTCTGTATTTTAATAATATCATCCCAAAGAGACTCTTGATTTTATTTCTCTATTTGGACTATATTTAATTCTTAAAATTAGTCATCCACTATAAAAATGTTTTATATCCGAAAAATTTCAAGGAAATAAGAAAAAGTATGAATTAGAATAAGTATGAATTAGATGCTCATCTAAAATAGAAAGGGTGGAGTTCTGGTTGTTACTGCAATTCCAAAATGGGTGTAGAGAAGAAGTCATCTATACATCCCATGCTCATATATATGAAACAATTAATTATAATTTCATTCATTAAAGTCATAAATTTTCAAAAATCATAAAAACAATTGAGCAGCAAAGAAGACCTTGAAAAGTACATTTCTGTTCTGAGAGTCCTTGCAGTTCATAAAGTTGATTCCCATAGAGGGAACAGGTTGAAGTACACATTCGCTGACTCTGGGTTCCTCCAGGCTTGAGTTTCAGTGATTCGTAAAGTACCTACAGAACCCTTACTCTTAGAAAAATTCACCTCGCTCTGTCAGTGATGTATCCTCAGTTTTATAGCTTCTGCCTTGTATGTTATGGTTCTTAATAGTTAGAAGGGATCCACGGATCCTTTCATATTGCACCTGGAGTCTGAAGTCACTAATGGCCTCATAAACTATGCGTGTGCCAAATTATCAAACCCAGGCAAAGGAAGTAGATAGAAATTGGTAAATGTGGCTTAGGCAAGAGATTTCCTTCCTCTTTGAGTGTCCGAAGAGTGGTTGAGATATTTCAGGGTGGAGTGGGGGGTGGGGAGACCTAAACCACATCAGTCCTAAATGCATAGTCTCCTTAAGAGAATAACTGAAAAGATTCTACACAGGAGGTTGTATGTATACAACATATTTACATTCGAAGATACATTTAATGGCCAGCCAGAAGGTGGATGCAGCGTCTCAAATATTTAACGAAAAACCACCCCTCAATACAGTTGTACAAATTAGATCTGCATATTTAAAGTGAGAGTCTCGACTTTTCTTTTTCTTAATTTCTGCTAGTTTCCTTTTGTGGACTGTTTTCCAAGCTCGAGTATTGTTCAGACCGAGTGGATCTTTAGGCTTTCTAAAAGCAGGGGAAATCATACCCGTAGCAGGACCAAGTCAGCATGCTTGCCAGCAGTCGCCCTGAGTCACAGCTGGAGCGTCCTGTGGTTAGCATTCTGCTCTGACAAGAGGCTCAGGAGTAGCAGGGGGCCTACTGGTTTCCATGGCGACCAGTATTTGTGTACTTTGAAAAATGACTGTTCCTTTTTGTGTGGTAAATTTACGCGGGAACAAATTGTAGAGGTGACGTTAGCCATCTGTGTGAATACAAACAAACAAAAAAAAACCTAATTTAATTAAGTGTAAACTTTAGAAGGACATGAAATTGGGGGTTGGGGTGTTTTTGTGTAGAGGTTTTTTGTTCTACACTAATTAATTAATTCATTTATTTGACATATTTAAACATTTTCATCAATGTCTATTTGATGTTTATTTCAATGCATCACTCTCTCCCCTCCAAAGGCTAAAAGAAACTAATTGTCATTCATCAGTGTTCCCCCCAAGCCCGCTCCCTTTGCCCCTGCCCCAGCCCCCATCCCATTCACAATGTGTTATTTAAAAAAGGCTGGGATTCAGGAACTCTCCTTCAATGAGGTAATCCTATCCGGAAGGAAGAAAAAAAAAAAATCCCCTCCAAGTCATGTGAAAATGTCAGGTTTCTTAACCTTGCTGAGCTGGGGAGGCAAAAATACTGTACTGCTTATGACCTTGTGTAGAATCTAGAAGACAGTTCCTCAAAATGTCACTACAACCGTTTCAGAAGATCCATCAGGCTTAGAGCAATTATGGTTATAGAGAAATCTTACCTTGTGTTTTGTTGCATAAAGATGAAATCATTCAAGTTTTGGTCACTGAACTACATCCCAAAGTTAAGAATGAGCCTTCTGGAGTGAAAAATAGTAGAAGTGTTTCTTGCTTATTATACCTCTGCTTGGGAACAGTATGTTTATTTTTGTATTAATTAGTTTTGAATTGGAATTGGTACACTGGATTTAATAAAAAAACAAAACAAAACAAAACAAAACTCTGAAGCTACGATAAATATCCTAAGGCGATGCAGTAACTTAGGAGTACACAGAGTGCAGCATGGCCCTCCTCCCCCCACGTCCACCCCCTGCCTGAGATGGGGGGACCTGCCATCAGAAGGGAAGGATTTTTTTGATGTCCCGTTTTCTCTCTGTGTTGCTTTGTTCTTTCCCTCATTTTTGCTGCCTCATTCTGGCTTCTGTCAACTATCTACACAGACACTTGCTAATAAATATACCTCATCAAAGTAGCAGTAGTAGTAAAAAATCAAAAGGAAGCTCAAGTGATAATCCTGAAAAATAAACTTCCTCTTTATTCATTTGCTTAAAATGCTGAGGTTTACTACCTAAGGGTGAGTTATATAACGGACTTCTGAGTTTCCCGCTTTAAGTCTCTGATGACCTTCCCCCAAGTATCACAAACATGGATACCTGACGAGCGGCTAGTTTTGAGAACTCAATGAGACAGGCCAAGATTTAGAAATCTGTAATTTATTATGACCTTGAACAAGGCCCTGCCTGATCCCCGCCCCCCCTTCTACAGAGCAGCCACAAAGGATCCAGACTCTTTGTTGCCTGAAAGGAACATGCTGAAATTTAGGACTGTAAGACCTTAATATGTATCTAACTATGCAAGATTCAAGTAATAGTGCAGATTAAGTCCCATCAAAATAAATGCAGTTGTAGTGGAAACCATTGTGTTCATTCATTGAAGATGTACTGGGAATCTGCCCTTGACTTACGAGGCAGAAGAGACTGGGAGAGGTGGTCCAGGCTCTAAGGAAACTCATAATCAGTAGGGGAGATAAGACACACATGCCTGTAACTAGAATACAAAGGAATGTGACCATTTCTACAAAGAAGCACAAGTAAAAAGTGGAGGGGTTTCAAAGGAAAAGTAATTTATGACTGGCTATAGGGATTAGGGAAGGCCCCATGGGGGTACTTCGTAGAATTTGATGATAAAGTTTTTTTCCATGCTTCAACCATTATGTTTAAAACACTATTTTATATCATAATATTTCAGTAAATAAAAACAATTTGGTTGGGGCACCTGGGTGGCTTGGTCAGTTAAGTGTCTCGCTCTTCATTTTGGCTCAGGTCATTATCTCAGCATCCTGGGATCCAGGGATCCAGCCCTGGGTCCAGCTCTCAGCGGGGAGTCTGCTTCTCTCCTTCTCTGTCTCTCCCTCTCCCTCTACCCACCCCCACTCACAAGCACGCTCTCTCGCAAATTAAATGAATAGATCTTTAAAATAATAATAATTTTGTCAATTTGGAATGTATTGAAACCAGATTATACATTTACCTACAGACACATGCAAACACATGCACTCACACATATTCTTACATATGTATACTCTATAAGAGAATGATCAAGGAAATCCATAAGTCTACAATTGATTATTTTCAATTTTGTTGTGATGGACTGTTCATTCCAAGGGTAACTACAACAAAGTAGACAGCAATGTAGACATTAGTGGATTAAAAGAAAATACAATGGCTTGAGTCACGAGAATCCAATCTTTTTCAACTATCATTATCTTTCTTGATTGGAGAGATATGGCAGAGAAGCTTATTATTATTATTATTATTTAGTTTAGAGGTATGTATCTGATGAAATTAATGAGGCCGATAAAGGGTACATGACAGGATGTACAAATAGTTTAGTGGGAAAGTGGGCAAAGACCTCAGCAGAAAACTTCCAGGGGAAGAAATATAAATGCCTAGTGAGCATGAAAAACCTTCAACCTCAAAGTAACATAAATTAAGACAATTATAAAACCAAAAAATTTTTCCTATCAGCACCAGCTTTAAAAATAATAGCAGTCATTGCCAAGGTCCCCTGTAAGAACCATTTCAGTAAAGTACTAGTGGGGGTACATTGGTATAAACTTTCTAGTAAGAGATTTAATGATATATCTCAAGAGCCATAAAAGATGATACTCTCTGATTCATTCCCCTTACAGGAATCTTTCCTGAGGGACATTTAAAATATCAAACAAATACTCATATTGGCAAAAAAATTGGAAATGTCCTCAGTGAACTACAACACAGTATTAGTAGCATTTTATGCCACCATTAAAAATGTTTACATAGACTATTGAGTGACATACTTAGAGAAAAACTGGGAACACAATTAAATGTGTAGCCTGAATTTATACACACACATACACACCTGGACACATGTGTGTATATGTATATATATAAGCAAACGAAAAAAAATGTTGGCAGAGAAACTTCTGGTATTAACAAAATATTAAGAGTGGTTATCTTCAGTGGGATTAATTTTCGTATTTACCTTTTCCATAGCTTTCTAAAATGTCTAAATTTTTATAGTTAGCATTTATTTAAAAATTTATACATCTTACAACTATAAGACTGATATTCGCTGAGCGTCTCTCATGAGTCATTAACGTGTGAACACATCTCATCCGGGCCACCATTTCCTTATTCTGTGCCTGGATTTACACTTTCGAGGGAACTTAATAGGCTGACCTAAAACCAAACATTAATATTTGGATTTCTGGCTTTATTGGGCTTAGGAATCACCCATAAAACTCTCTCTATATATTTGTCCATTTTTAATGCTTATGTGAAGCCTCCTGTGCTCAAACCATCTCAGCAGATTTACCCTCAACCTTTCAGCCAAGAAGCAGCTTTTGCTACATGAGCAGACTTTGCTATTTTCCATGTGACAAGCCATGTGAAGTTTCTCACATTGGGAAGTTTCTCCTTGATTTCAGCTCCATGACGGCCCCCGGCGGATCGGGCGCTACTGTGGAGCAGATACGCCGCCCCCAGGGAGCACCACAGGCTCCAAGCTTCAAGTGCTGTTCTACACGGATGGGGTCGGTCACCATGAGAAAGGATTTCAGATGCAGTGGTTCATTCACGGTAAGCCCCGTGCTGATCTTCCTCGTATTTGATAGTTGCTGTTTGAGTAAGAATTATTCCTTTCCCAATTCTCTCTTTGGAACCAATCCCATCTACGAATACTGGAACATGGGCAGTAAGCTGGTGCTAGGCCTTGGACTGTTTCCTCAGTCACTGGTGGCTCTGGGAGAGCTAATCCGGGTAGGGTTAAGAGAGGACGGGCCGTGAATAGCTGCTGAAGTCTTTGCAACAATAAATTGCCAAAGAGAACAATAAATTGCCAAGGAACGGAGTGAAGTTTCTAGTGGGGTAAAACCTACAGCTGGATGTGGCAAGCTAGGTGGCATTAGAGTCTCCCAGGGGGAGTGGAGTGGAATGAGATTCAAGGCTTATTCTGACATAGCAGAGAAGGAATGGAGGGGGAGGGCTGAAAAGATGAAAGGGCAAGGATGGGAGTCACTCTGGGGGGGGGGGGCACTGGGCTGAGAGGTGGGCAGGAGTAGAGAACTCACACTCCGCCGGGGCATGTGCTGTACCTGCCCAACAGAGTCGGGGCATGTCAGCACCTACCTATGAACGGGTGGTTCAGAAAGCACGGAGAGATAATCATGCCGCTGAGGATGAGCATTCATGTTTAATGAGAGTTCCAGAACTTGGAGATTGACCTCATGTGGCCCAGTCTAATGAGAGGAGGCCCCAGAGCAGTGGTTCTCAAAATACGGTCACCCAAGAGCAGTATCAACATCCCCCGGAACTTGTGAGAAGTGCACATTCTGGGGCCCCCTCCCAGACCTACGGAAGCCCGAGAATCCACATCTTAACTAGTCTCCCTGGTGATTCAAGTTTGAGAACCACTCTCCCAGAGGGATCCACACCTAACAAGTACAGTCCTTGTGACTATTATCACAGCAGTTCTCAACCAAGGTCTTAGGACTTGCTGGTCTGCTTCAATCCATTTGAAAGAGAAGTGGAATTGGAATATCATCACACACAGATAGCAAAACATTAGTTTACTGTAGAACATTAGCCCTACTGTCGAATCAGGGGTGAGCACACATAAATGTGGATTGTGGTTGACTCTTGAGGGTTGTTAAAATCATAGTCCGTTTATTATATGAAACTTAGCACTGTACAGAAGTGAATACCCTTACTGTATACTTAAGAGTGTTAGATGTTCTGTTAACATGAGCTGGAGACAGGGTGTATTTCTGTTAAAATGCAAGTATGGGGCCTTCAGTATTTAAAAATATTCAGTGGTAATCCACAGAGCTACTTATAGCTTGAAATACAGATTAGGAATTCCCAAAGTGAACGAGCTATGATAATTAAGCCTGTGGGAGTTCTGGCCTGTTCGCTTCACCAAGGGGGTGGATTTAACCTTGAAATGTAAATTTATTGACTTGTTAAGTGAAGGGACTGGATTGATTTATCTGTATAATACAGTCCATCTCTAGTATTCTGTGATTCAGAGATGGCGTGATTCTAAGGCAACCAGAGAAGAGTGCGAAAAAACCTAGAAGACACAGGAACATCTTGAGAAATGACCCAGATTTTCAAGGGCTGTGGATATTTTCCAGAACAGCATTCCTCAGACTTTCACATGCATGTGAATCACCGCATGTTAAAATGCAGAGTCTGATACAGGGGCCTGAGGTAAGGCCCATGAATCCTAAATGAATTTCTAAAAAGTTCCCGGGGACTGCTGATGGTGCTTCTCTGTAGGCCACACTTTGAGGAGCAAGGCGAGAGCAGATGTTAAGGCTGAAGACATAAAATAGTAGAAAGACAACATCTCTGGAGACTAGAGAAAGCTTCTAAGGTGCTCCAAGGGCTCACTGTACGAAGAGCAGAATAATCTTAGTACAATCTTTTGATGTCAAGAGGATACGAGCTGGGGCTCCTGTAAGAAAGAACTTTATTGCTTCAGAAAGATCCAAAGGGGAGGAAAGCTTTCACGAGAGACAGAAGGATGGAAAGGAAGAAATGCTAACCAGGAGGTGGAGACTCAGGGCCTAGGGAAGAGGTCCCCAGGCCTAGATACACATTGGAATTGCGTGGGAGTTGTAAAGAGAACCCATGTACCGGGTTCAACCTTCAGAGATAGGATTCAGTTCGTCCTCGGTGGGATGTTGACAATGGCTAATTAAAAAAATCTCCCTAAGTAATTCTGCCATGTGTTTAAGATGGAGGGTTTTAGGAGCAGTGATTTTGCTGTTGCTGGTTAATACCTTTCCTCTCGGTGGGTTCCTTCCTCTCCCTTCCAGGCTGTTCTAGCTATCCTACATGCAAGGCCACACTAAGGAGTACGATTTTTTGGTCATTATTGGCTAAACTGGATTACTGTATCACTAGATTCTTTCAACCAACATGCTAGACGTGGCTGAATCCTCTGCTGAGAGCTCTGAGTTTGTTTTGGGAAAATATTTTTCTACCAGTTCTATTTGGAATCTGTCTTTCTTTGGGAGGGTCAAAGACACTCTCTGTCTATTCTCTTTTCCTGTTTACTATTTCACAACTTTCTCCCAATTGCTGAAAACTTGCTAAGCTTGGAATCAGAGTTGTAAAACAAAATTTTGCCAAATGGGACCAGAACGTTTTTTTAACTCTGTGCTACCTACTATATGTAAATTACACTTGGGAAGAACCTTCTGGAAGGGGATTGTTAGTGGTGTAGATCTGTGCAAAATTAAGTATCATATACTGCAGTTATGCAATGCTTCATGTACACAGAGTTTCTACTCTGCATTTTGACTTGATCTTTAACTTGAGGTAGTCTGGGGAGTGGGGCCAACAGAAAAGACTAGGGTCAGAGAAGAGGTCTTTGATAGGAGAGGTTCTCCCACTTCTTACCCAGCAGAGATGGACCGAAGACATAAATCTGATTTCATAGTCACCTGTGTGTTCATTCCACCGATACTGAGGAGTTGTTTAGGGCTGGGTACTGTGCTAGGGCTGGGGCCAGGGTGTGACTCCCACCCACAGGCCCGGTTCCTGGTTTTATAGAGCTCCGCTGGGTGTCTTTGAGAAATAGCCACCAAGCAATATGCTCACAAGTCAACATATTATAGTCAGAAGTGTGATAAGGACCATGGAAGCTCATAAAAGGGAATTTGATCTAGACAGGAGGTCAGAGAAGTCCTGCATGAGAATAGAACCTTTGAACTAAAATCTAGGAATAGGCTCCTGCCTAGTACATAGGCAAATAGGAGAAGGAGAAGGATTCCCTGTAGAAGAAGGTCCCTGTGGTGGGAGACAGCAGGGTAAGTATGAGGTACCCCAAACCCAGTGTGGCTGGGGTCCAAGGTCAGAGGGGGGAGTGCTGGAGGGGCTAGAGAGCTGAGCTGTAGCCACAGTGTTCTGGTCACTCAGGTCACTCACAGTTAGGGGCTCAGGCAGGGATAGGGGCCACACCCTCTCTTTTGCCTAAACCCTTGAGATTTCAAGGAGAGCAGTTCTAGAAGGACTTTAAAGCACTGAAGCCACATGCCATGTGGCGGGATTCAAAATACAAACTAACACACAAAATGTAAATAAATACAAAACAAGCAAAGACAAATCCAAACCACATTAAACAACTGGTCTCCGTGTGACAGTATAGTAGGCATATTGTTGAGTACACGTGTTTGTGCACATGTGTAGGTGAAGGTATTTCAAGAAGCTCATCTTTGCACAGACCCTCCAGGCCAGGGCCCAGGACACCCAGCCTGACTCTAGCACTGATGCTGCTTTTCTTTCCCTAGCCGGAAGGAAGCACCTTTAAACCTGTAGCGTCTTTTCATTCGAGATAACTCATTTCAGGTGCTCATCCCCTGCCCCCTAGCTCTTTTCCAAACTGTGCAGTGAGAACTCCAAGAAGCTCTTCACTGAGAATTCAGAATCTTCACTGGTATCATTTCCTGAGCATTGCTGCTGAGGGAGAATCCACACCCCCGCGCCACCCCCCCGCCACTTCATCTATTTTGCCAATTAATAAATAAGCCTGTTTTCAAAATGTGCTTCTTTGTCAACTGCACAAATCTTCTATTTGCTTTGAGAACATGGATGTACAATCAGGCTTTATTTGTGGGCCCATTTTTAAAGAGGCTCTGTAGATGTGAGATTAAACTGCACTGCCTCGCCTTTATGAAAACCATCAAAGAGAATCCCACTCTGGAAAGAAAGAAATGGCCACAGTTGCCCTGCCTGGCTAAAGGGTTCACAGTATTCAGTGTTGACAGCATTGTCCAGGGGCTGAATTCAGCCTTGGGGGCCTCCATCTGGGTTGCTGAAGGGAATAGAGAACTCTCTGCAAGCTGTGTGAATAGAGACCTCCCTCCCGGTTGGCTGTGCACACCCCTCGCCTCTTCTGGCCGTCCCTCCCAGAGGCCCTCTTTTATAGGCAGTGGGATCCAGCATACAAACAAGGTCAAGGAGCTTTGTGAGTGAAAGAGTGACATTTGCAAAGGGAGAGCACCCCTGAGCTGGGAATAGCCAGGGAAGGGCTAAGTGGCATGTGATCGGGAGGTGATGTCACCCTGAGTTTTCACAAAGGGAAGTGTGGCCTTTTCTTTGGGGAGATAGATGACATCAGCCTCTTGAATGGGGGCTGGTTCCATTTTGCCTTCTTTTTAGCTGTTAACGAGATTTCTCAAGCCTTGAGGGGAATCAGCTGGGGAGAACATGGCTCCCTTCCTCCATGGCTGGCTTGGTTTGAACATGAGCCAGTCCCCTCTTGAGTACTTATGGACATGTAGCACCATATGAAAGGGCTTTTAAAAAATATAATTTTAGAGCCCTGACAAAGAACCTCCATGAGGTCAGCAATGTTTCTTTTAGACCTTCCATCTACTTCTCTTTCCCTCACATGGTCTTCTCAGTTGTCTTTGTTTCCTTTTGGTCTTTCAGGGGAATTCCTTCTCATTGGTAATTTCTATTCCTTTTGTGACTTAGAGTATATGTGCTGGGGTTTCTGAGAGGTTCACCCTTTGAGGACAAAGGTTTTATCTTTTGTAATAACATTATCCATTTGCCTTATATGCGAATGCTGGCTCATCCCTCTTCCCGTGTGAGGGTGAATAAACTTGGCCCTTTGGGGGTGGTCTGGGCCTGCTCTCCACAGAACAGATCGTTTGCAATTGTGCATCATGTTATAGTGACTGCATGTAGCCTCTGGAAGCAGGAATTTATCAAGAAGGTATTTTTCAGTGCGCCTGGGTGGCTCAGTTGGTTAAGCGACTGTCTTCGGCTCAGGTCATGATCCTGGAGTCCTGGGATCGAGTCCCGCATCGGGCTGCCTGCTCGGCGGGGAGTCTGCTTCTCCCTCTGACCCTCCCCCCCTCATGTGCTCTCTCTCTCTCACTCTCTCTCTCAAATAAATAAATAAAATCTTAAAAAAAAAAAGAACATATTTTTCATTTGTTCAACCTACCAACCAACCAACCAGCATATTTATTTTTCCACTACCAGGTTCTGGGCTTGGCGTTGAGAATATAGAGAGTGTATTAGTTTGCTCAAGTAGCCATAAGAACATGCAGCAGACTGGGTGGCTTAAACAACGGAAATTTATTTCTCACTGTTCTGGAGGCCTGAAGTCCAAGATCAAGGTGTTGGCAGATTTGGTTTCTCCTGAGGCCTCTCTGGTTGCTTGCAGATAGTAGCCTCCCTGCTGTATGTCCTCACATGACCTTTTCTCCGTGAGCACACATCCTGGTGTTTTCACATATCCCAATTTCCTCTTCATAAAAGGGCACCAGTCAGATTGGATTCTGGGCCCACCCTGGGGGCCTCATTTTGACGTAATCACCTCTATAATGGCCCTATGTCCAAATACGGTCACATTCTAGGTACTGGGGCTTAGGGCATCAATATATGAATTTTAGCAGAAACAACTCAGCCCATAACAGAGAAAGAGACAGCATCCTTGACTTTAGGGAGTTAGTCATCTAACAGGGGAGACAGACAAATAAACCAACTGTAGAAATAAGTCCATAATCCATGATGCTGTGGGAGCAGAGGGGATGGACGGTAGCCTGAGGGACTTTGAGAGTCTCTCCAGACAGCTTTGATACTTGTGCTGAGTTTTAAAGAATGAACAAGAATTGATCAGTCAGACAAATATCTAGGAGACAGAGGCATTTCTAAGTAGAAGCAAGGAGGCTTGGGATATACCACCCAAATTTTGTAATGGGCAAGGATTTCAGCTGGAGCACATGTTCTTAATGTCAACCCCAAGGGCATGAAAATTGGTTCTTGGGAGAGTGAAAAAAAAATCTTGTATTTAATGGATAAAGCACAGATGTATATCATACATAACATATAGTATATGTGTAATGTTAACATCCCATGGAAGAGAACTTGGGAAAATATATCTAGGAAGTTTCCCTAGAAAGACAATAATGACCAAACAGCTGGGAAACACTGAGCTCCAGGGAATGAGGGAGTTGCGGCAGGACAGGTTGTCAGAGATCAATTGGTCAGAACCATTGCAAGAACTTGGATTTTATTTCCTGTTGCCTGTCCTGAGCCTTGCCTCTGCATGATGCAAAAATTCACAACAATCTGGATGTATGATGTTCGCCGTGAAAGTGATTTTATGAATTGTGGTCAGCAAAGATTCAGGGCACGCTCACCAGGCTGGGATGTGAATCACACCTTCTGGTCCTCGTGTCAGACAGAGGCCCTTCTCTTGCTGGTGGCGAATTGCTTTCATAGTCACTTCCTGCTGGGCAGTGATAGATAAAATGTCACAGAGAGAAAAGTGTTAAAACAGCTGTCCTATCTGCCTTTAAAGGAGCCTCCTTGACAATCAAGAAGGTGCCTTCTGTTCAGTAAGTCAATAAGCAATCTCTTGGTGAAGATAAATGTGTAAAAACATGGACTCCTGTGATTATTTTATTCTTTCGGGTGGGATATAAGATAAAGAAATTCTGTCCCATTTGGATAGAAATTCAAGTAAAAGAGAAGTTTTTAGGAAAATCAGTTGTGTTTAAGTTCAAAGTTATTTCCCTAAACACCGACTAGGCTTTCTTTCACATTTACACATGTTATACCCACCCCATCCTCCCTATCCTGGCCTCTTCAGCCTATTTGATATTTTGAACTTTTGTCTTTGTGATACTCACAGCAAACCTTTAAGCGTGAGACTGAATGAACACAGTCTTCGTGTAGAACCAAAGCATAGATTGCTACATTGTGATACTGTGTCTGATTTTTATTTATGGCAAATTCTCATTTATATCTTTTTTGCAAAGAAGCTCTTAATGGAAGATGGTAATTTTAAACAATCTGTTTATAAATTAACTCACTTTTGTAAGATTGAGATAGTAATTTACTAAGAAAATCATGCACCTCTTTTTGCATCGTCTTCAGAACCTTTCCAGCGAGGTCCTAGTAATCAGAAGCAGCCTTAAACATATGCAGTCCTTTCAGAATGAGTGGGAAAGCTAACTCCTGACATAATTTGCCTCCTTGACAACCAAAAATACACATACACACAGTTGACCTTCACTTAATGTTGGCTCTAACTCTTGCAACCAAGTGAGGGCCTTTCAGGAGTCTTACATCCCAATTCCCATGTTGCTACTATTTGAAAAAGTTTGAGTTCTATTTCCATTGCTTCTCTTTGAAACAGTTATAAAAAGAAAAAAAAATAACTCCCAAGCAACTATGACCTTCCCAAATCATATATTGCACAATTTGTAATAGTCCTTGAGATTTGGGCCAAATGAAGGGCTTTCTTGAATCTTCTGTTTGTGTTCTTGTTCCCTAGCAACAATATCCCTGATAGATATTACACGTACTTTCCAGGGGATTCCACACTCTTTCATACAACATGAAAAAAAGAAACCACGCTTTTTTTTCTCATAGTTTCAAATTCTGTGGCAGCCAAAAATGACTAAACCAATGCAGAACAAACACAATGTTCAGGGCAGAACATTAATTCTTGTCCCCAGAGGTTTCTCTTTTTGAGCATTCACTTATATATTGCCATATTTTTCTGTGGCATTATTTATCCAAGGACTTGATTTCTTTATGTGCCCCTGTGTACTCAGAGAAATGAATGCCAGCCTTCAGTGTCATTGACTCACACAACAAAGAGTGAATCTCTGAGGTAGGATAGCAACTACATTCTAGAAGATTTAATAGAATTTCACATTCTCTATATAAGTAATGATATTAATACATTTGTCCCTGATTTTTTTTCTCCTCATTATACCTACAGACTATTTACAACCTACGTGGTAGAGATTTTAGTACTTAAATGTAACTTTAAATTTATTTTAAGATATTGTGATAAAAATGAACTGTCATATAAAGAGTGAATGAAACGAAATGAAAATGAAAATACGATTTAAATGCTTGGTGCATTAAGTTAATTGATTCTCATTTATTATCACTGGACCAAAGAATTATTTAAAAAATGTTTGATAATATCAAAAAATGTTTGATATTATCATCTTAAAAAAGTGATACTTGCCGTGTGCTGAGCCCTTTGGTTAGTGCTTTAAATATTGCCTCATGTTTTGTCCAATAATGCGCTGAAGTAAGCGTCATCATCCCCACATTACAGATAAGAACACTGAGGAAGGAGTCTTAGAGAAGTTAAATAACCTCCCCAAACTTACAAATCCAGAGAGTGATAGAATCAGCACACAAAACCAAGGTGTGGTATAGAACTCCAAAGCCTCTGTTTTGAAGAGCTGCACTCTGCCTAAAAGCAAGTACGTTTTCCTCACAACTATTCATTGCAAGAGAGATTAAGCTATATTGCAGTGCAGAGATGGTTGGAGTTTATAGTAGGTAATTTTGTAATTAAATTCCCATTGAGGATGGGAATGTTTGAAAATGAACATATGCAGTCTTTCCCAAGTAAATAATATTCAGGTTCCAAGGTCTCCCCACTGAATTACACAATTCCTCCTTTCTTCAGGTTCAAGTAGCAATAATGGGGGGAAGCACATTACTTAGCAAACGACTAGTTCAAAATAGCTGATGTTATTTGTCCTTCAACACGGTACCTGCTCTGTTACTCATTTATAAAGTGCTCCTCGTTGGGAGTTGCTACCTAGGGTTGATGGAATCCTAAGCTTCTGAGCTAGGATAGACCACAGAGGTCATCTAATCTGTTATCATGGTTTAGTTACTGAAACTAGTTTACAGGAGTTTTATTACAGTGAAGAGTGAAAGGATAGCCACCCCCAAAATAGATCGGCTTGACTGGAAGTCAGCAATAGGGGACAGAGTGCAGCACTCGATGGGGTTACTTTAGGAGCTTTGCCCCAGAAACATTTGCCCCTCTCCGAGGAAATGACCTCGCAGGCTGGATGCCTGTGGCCTTTGCCCTGTAAGTGGCCTGCACCCCTGATATCATCACAGAAAATGATCCTGTGTCTCAGGCTTGGACAGAGCTTGGATGGTTAGAGGATATGACCGTTGACAAGGTCATATCCCTCCCACATCTGTCCATTTGTTGATATGGAGCACCCTGGCTGTGGAGGAAAGGTTGTGAGTTGGGGAAGGAGAGAGAAGGAAACGGTGGTGGGGCATGCTGCAGAGCCATGCGGGGAGGTTCATGAGCCTTTCCCTGTAAGGATACTGCGGGCCAAAACAAATCAAAAGAAAGCAGGATTAGAATGCATACTTTTAAATAGAAGTATGAGTGTTGACCTTGGAAATCGCATCAAGAGAACACATTTCCTCAGTCTTTGCCTATTTGGGGGATTTCATGAAGGAGCTATTAGTGGCCTTAGGCAGGACTAGGCATGTATTTTGGGGGGGAAATTAGTCCAGTTGCCTTGGTCTCATTTCATTTCCTTGGAAGATATATTTATACAATTTTCATCTGTTTTGTTCAGAACTCTTAGATAATTTAAAAAATGCATAAGAGAAAGAGATTGAGTGATTGATTGACCTCTGAATTATAAGCAAAGAATGCTACTGAGGAACCATTGTTTAATTTGGCCAGAATGAGTAGAGGAGGAAGAGAAAGGACATAGTTAATCAAAATGAAAAGATGATGCGATTGGCTATACTTCTGTGGGTCAAAATGAAAGATTGTTATCCTTTCATATACAGGAAATTAAAATTTATACTATGTGAAAAGTTCCAAATATGGCTCCATTGGGTTCATTTCTCTTTAAATGGTGTACTAAGGTGAAATACTTCAATAGTCAGCTTCAGGATATCTCAGAGAGTCAGATAGCTATGATAATCTTAATTTTGAATATTTCTATGACATCTTATATAGTCATATAAAAGTCATTTTGTAACTATGGACAGAATCGATTTTGAGCTCCTCACCTCTATTTTCCAAGTCATTAACTTCATGGTATGGCCTTATTCTTTCTCTTTTTTGTTGCTACCATTGAAAAGAGACGACCCTACTCCATATCCATTACTGTATGGAAATCAGTCAGACAAGTGATTTTCTGAAAGTCTGGGCCTGAGATGAGGTCCTCATGGAAGAGGAAACTTTTTAAACCCTTACTGGTTACTCAGTGCTGAAAATCATTATCCTTAATTCTTGGGTTTGTGTTTCTCCTATTGTGCTACCGACCCTAAGTCTGTCTGTAGCTTTCTCAACCGTCGACTTTGCTGCGTCTGAATGTTTGTGTCTCCCCAAAACTCATGTGTTGAACCTAACCCCAAAGATGATGGTATTAGGAGGTGGGGCATTTGGGAGGTGATAAGGTGATGAGGGCTCTGGGCTTAGGCCCTTAACAAAAGAGGCCCCAGAGATCCCTCTGCCACATGAGGTCTGTGACCCAGAAGAAGGTCTTCACCAATCATGTGGGCACCCTGAGCTCGGTCCTCCAGCCTCCAGAACCTTGAGAAATAAATTCCTGATGTGTATAAGCTGTCAGTCTGTGGTATTTTGTTATAGCAGCCCTAAAGGACTGAACCCAACTTTCTCTATCTTCTAACCTTATCCTTAACCAACCATTGTCTCAATCTCAGTGTGATAAATAGGAAGTAATTAACACCGGAAAGAGTAGGGAGAGCTTACACGCCCCAACTCCTTCAGATATTACGCTCAAAGTGGCTATAGTTTTGTGTCTGTCTTCAGGTTTGGCCACCCTGTCTATCAAGAAAAGAATGGGGGTACATTAGCTTCCCTAAGGCTGCTGTAACAAAATACCACAAACTGGGAGGATTAAAACAACAGAAATTTATTTTCAAAATTCCAAAGGCTAAAGTCCAAATTCCAGGTGTCAGCAGGGCCATTCCTCCAAAGGCTCTCGGGAAGAATCCTTCCTTACCTCTTCTAGCTTCTGCTGGTTGCTGGCAATCCTTGGCTTTCTTTGGCTTCTAGAAGCATAATTCCAATCTCTGTCTCCATCATCAGTGGCCTTCCTCCTTCTGTGTGTCTATGTCCAGATTTCCCTCTTCCTATGAGGACACCTATTATATTGGATCACCCCCACTCTAATCCAGTGTGACCTCATCTTACCTTGGTAACATCTGCAAGACCCTGTATCCAAATATGGTCACATTCACAGATTCCAGGTGGATGTGATTTCTGGGGGACACTATTCACCCTAATACAGGAGCGTCTGCAGCTTTTGAGAACTTTCTCCTCTCTTGGGGTCACCCTGCTTTGTCTTCTTTCTTCTTCCTTTATTCTCAGGAGAATTTCACATTCCTTGGTCTTTTTATTATAGGATCTTCTTCTCTGATTTCATCTGTGATTGCTCTAGCTTGTGCTAACCCACAAAATATCCCAGAAAATTAATCTGCAAATCCTTAAGATCAGATCATATCCTTGAAATCAGATGGATTCTGCAGGCTCTACCCTTGGTCTTATCTCCAGAGTCTAGTGATCTGATTTTCATATTTTCTCTTAGTAGGATAGATACCTACCATCTGCCTTTCTCCTGCATCCCAGGAGAGCAGCATCCATTTTTAGACTGTTGGGGAATTAACTGGTAAAATCAGAATTAACAGGTAAAATTGCTGACTTTTTGTGGTTCTTCTACATGCTACAGTCACCTTTGGACAACTTTGGCCATTTTAGGGAGCTCACATTTTTCTCTACCTCCACCTTCTACCCCCATCCTTAAATTTCTCTTTTCAAAATTGCTTTACCTATATTATTTGCATATCTCATAGATGAAACAGAAGTGAGGCCTCTGTACTCCAGGAAATAGTTCAGCCTTGCCTTGGGTTGGACCATCCCCCACTTCGGAGCTCCTAGTTGCCATTTTGCATCATACCTACCCCACTGGAAGAATCCATATTGACAACGTCTTCCAGCCACCCCACTGCCTCCACATGCTGCCCCCTAGCATGTCAGGGGGAAAGTGGGCTAAGCAGTGAGGCACCTCTCAAGGTATTATAGGAGAGAACATTTTTGATTTAGAATAATAGAAAAACAATTACCATCTGGTAACATTTTAATGAAGTGTGTGAGCATCATGATTTATTGTGTTTAAAATCTATTCTTTTACTGTACTTTGGCTTTTCACCTCCTTTTTTGACATGACTGCTGATTTCTCAGGTGTTTCCTTTGGAAGTTAAAGGGTAAGGATGTGAAGATGTCCTGTTTGGGTTTGTTCTCGGTTCCTTTTCTTCCAGCCTCGGTGCGCTTTGGTCATGCCGGTTCCATGCTGGCCGCCCTCCCAGTACTACTGGTTTGTGGAGCATAGTTTCAAGAAACTGCCAAGTGTAAAGAAGAGACTGCATTTGAGCAATTGTAGGGAACTACATAAAGCACTTTTAATACTTGGAGGCTGTGATTCCGTTTAGCTGTTTCCTTGCTGGTTTGCTTTTATTCGAACTCTTTTATTTAAAACGACACCAACAACCCAAAACCTTGAGGAGAGAACATACACAGATTATGCTTAATTTTTGTATGTGCATTCTGAAATTTTATAGCTTGCTTGTTTTAGACCAAGAAAACAAAACAAAACAAAAAACAGTGTTAGCAAAGTCCTTTTATGAAAAAGATTTAAACTATCTTCACAAGTAAGCAAATCTAGCAACAGCTTTTAATTTTTCCTTGTTATGAGTTCAGTAGATCAATGTGCTTCCTGCTGATAAGGTAAGCACTTCCTTTCAGCTGATGACTAGGAGTTCGGAGGTAAAGAAATCAAATAGATTATCAGTCACCAGTACTAAAAGTTTTATAAAGATTAACTAATTAAAACTGAAAAACATGTGATTCTCTGTAGGACCTTATTCTATTCCAGCTCAGCTGCTGTCTAATGATATTAATATATTAGATTTTGTCAGATTTGCCTCACATTAAATGAAAAGGGTTTTGCTTTATTTATTTTTTTCAGGTTGCTGTGGTGATTTTCCCCTCAGTAGACAGACAGAACAGTAATGACGGCAATGTTCAACACTGCCATTCCAGTGCTTTTGGGCTCAAGTGCCCAACAAGGCATAGTGGAGAGAACACAGAATTGGGAATAGGGGGTTGGGGGGCTGGGCAGAGATGGCGGGTGGCCCCAGATGTGCATTCAACAATGTGAGCTGCAAGCCCACCAGCCCTCTGGAGCCTCACTTTGCTTGTCTCTAAGTAGGATAGCTGATACGATCTGATACGATCATTCTTGGCTGTTGCATAGAGTTGTTAGGAATTTCAAATAAGATAATGTGTTTATTAAAAGTGCTTTGAAAAACTATGAGCTCCCATGCAAATATGAACTATCTTTACTGTAGCTTAATGAACAACTTAAATGAAAAACCTTACTTTGGTTATTTCATTTAACCTGTACAACAACCCTATGAGGTGAAGGATTAATGCTGGTACAGATGAAGAAATTGAGGATGAGAAAGGTTAAATTAGTTATGCAAGTAGTAACACAGCCAAGGTTGGAACCCAGCCTGTGCTTTACTTGGAATATTATATTTTCAAAAGTTTTGCAACCTAACATGCAAATTAGGCAACTCTGAACTTATGTTGTCTCTTCCATGAAAATCTCTTATATATATGTTGTCTCTTCCATGAAAATCTCTGGCTATAAAGAGCTACTCTAACTCTATTTCTTCCAAAAATGTCTCTCTCAAAACCCTGTATTCACTCCATTGTATGCTCCTTGGTTAGTCTTTTCCTCACTTAATCATTTTCCGTATGGCAACCCCTGAAATGCTTTCCTAAGTCACTCTTCTCTATTTTAGATTCCTGAAGCCCAGCTATAGAAAACTTCTCTATTTCTTTTACATTTTATTATTCATTTGACTGGGCAGGTAACATGATGATGGAGAGGATACTGGAAGTCTAAACATCACCTCCTATGTTGTTTCCTGATAACAATTGGTTGATGTAACCTCCTTCATCTCCAACCTCCACCTCTCTATCCTTCCCCTTCCTGTGACCCCCTTGTCACCCACCCAAAGTCACGGGCATGACTAACAACCACATGATTTTTAGATTATTGCATAGCCACACATAACTGTGTGCTTTCTCAGCCGTTTCGTTAGTTGTAATATTCACACGTGTCTGTACCATTATTTCCACTCTGAGATGTTGATACCTGTGATTTTCCAGAAGCCTTGTTGTTTCCATCTCCAAAATGGGTGGGTGGATTTAGAAAGATGTTCCCTTCTGTGATTCATTCAGGAGAAAGTGTAGTTTAACAAGAGATTGTCAAATCCTAAACCCTACACCAAACAAAATAGTGCAGTGAACAAAACACGTTTTCCCTCCTGTTCTCCCCCATCAAATTTATTTTATTTTATCTTATTATCTATTTATTTATTGAGAGAGAGAGAGTGAGAGAGAGAGAGCAGGGTGGGAAGGGGAGGAGCAGATGGAAAGGGAAAGAGAATCTTAAGCAGGCTCCATGCCCAGCACAGAGCCCAACTCAGGGCTCAATCCCACGACCAGAGATCATGACCTGAGCTGAAATCAAGAGTCAGATGCTTAACCAGCTGAGCCACCCACATGCCCCAATTTATTTTTTATTTTTAATTAATTAATTTTTAATTAATTTTTAATTTTTAAAAAAAATTTCCCCCTCCCCAAATTTAAATTTAACAAGAAAGTAAAATGAGGATACTTGTTTATGTAGAAAGTTTTTAGTATTGGACATTAGGAACACTGATAGCAACTGTGGAGGTAAAGCACCTTCTCAAATAGGTATATTTTTTAATTCCACAATTTTATTAAAAACAAAACAAAAACACACCTTGTGTCTTTCACAAGAGGTGCAGAAATAGTAAATCAAATAAAACAAACAGCTGTGCTATCCAATATGAGTAAGACATTGTTGATGAGGCAGAATTAAACTTAGCTTTTGATTCATTTCAGCATTTGGAACACATTCTCTCTTTTTCAGAATTATACACAATGGGACTTTTGGATTATCTTCATATTTCTTTTGATTGATGATGGGCTAGTATATGTTGATATGGTTCTAAATCATATTTCTGGTATTGGAACTGACTCCCTTTTCCAGAGCTAATTAAGTGGAAAATGATGCATAAATAAAATTCGGAAGACTCACATTAAACATTCTTTAAAAAATCCACTATTTATTGTGAATTATAATTGTCATTTGCTTTCATTTGTAATTTAAAAAGTTCAGCTCTTGGTGTCACTTCATAATTTTTCATTTTCATCCATAATTATATAATTCCAAATTCCTGTTTTAATGTTTCACTGTTAGCCAAAAGATAGCTTGAATTTATGAAACAAAGTATCAAATTAAATTCATTACATATTTAACTTTTTGGTTAATAGAAATTTTCATAATTTTTTGTGAATATGTTTTCCCTTACCACTAAAAGAGAGCATAGGAAAAAAAAAACAGACATCATTCATTTTTTCAGTTTTTAAAATGTGTATTTCGACATATTTTCTTTTGCCTGATACCATCTACACATTTGTCAAAAAATACCAAAATCAGGGAAAAAGTGATGATACCCAAGACAGTGAAGCATAACTGGCTAAATGTTGATTAAAATCTCTCATCTGTGGCCTGGAAATAAGTACCAAAAGAGAATTATGCTAACACAGTACTATCAAAACTAACAACTTTTTAAAAATATCTTTTAGCAGCTCAACATGACCATTTATTTATTCTTATTTATAACTTACCACCAATTAACTTGTAAAGGATAAAACAGAATTCACTGTTTTTTCCAAATCAAAACTTAACTGAAGTTACTCTTTGCAAACTGAAGGAACAGCAAAAGGAGTTTAATAACTTAGAGAGGGGCAGGTGGGGAGAGCACATTTTAAATCTATAAGTGGATTTTTTTCCAGAGGCATTAAATACACCTGGCTTCTATAACATGGCTTATAGTGTTGTATATGCTCAATAAATACTTATTGAATGAATGAATGGGAACTGGAAAGTTATTTCTATCTCTTTTCAGAATGTAGAAATAGAGCGAAATTTCTACCATATGATCAGAATTAACTTCACTTTGCAGTACTTTATAGTTTTACCATAAAATACCACCAAATGAATGTACAATAGGAATATTGGAATTTCTCCTTAAAAGACACACATTCAAACTGTACTTTTATACAGTTTGGCTTTGTGTTTTGTAAACTTTGTTTATGTTTGTTTTAGATCTTAGGGAAAAGTACACTGTGGGCCTCCAGAGCTGTAAGTGGGTAAATAAAATAAACGCTATAATTTTTCAAAGCATCACTGAATGCCAAGAATCTAATATTATCATTCCAGCTTACGCTGACCAGTTTAAGGGTATTCGTATTCTGTTATTCACAAAAGAATTTACAAGGAAACCTAAAACCATTGGAAAAGACAATGGAAAATGTCCTGCAGATTTTTAGATGAATCAACTATGATAAAAAAAAAATAGAATTAGTTTGTCTGGTGCCCTGAAGTGAAGTCAAGAAATGCAAAGATGAGATATCCAAGCTTCCATCTCCTGTTCTCTTTTATATGATGTGGCCATGAAGTTATTCTCCTCCAAAGACTTTTTTTCATTTGATTTTTTTTAATCTGATACAATTGATACCAAGAACCACAGGACCTGAAAAATGTAGGTTGAAAAAAACGGGGGGGGGGCAGGGTAACAGAATGCTTTTGCTTCCCTATGATGTACTTTAGTAGAAGGTGCTGCATCTTCAGATGATTTATATGGGTCACTATGTTGCAAGACTCCAGGGGGCATCATTTGATGGCATATTCTGTGACCAGTGCCCCCTGTGGTTGTGCAGTGGGGCTTCGTAAACTGTGCTGATTTTGGCTTCAGGAATGTTTTCCATGTGTTGTTCTAGGAGGAAAAATATTTTCTAATCTTTCATGGCATTCCTGTTTTTTTAACATCCACCTCAGTCTATAAACAATATCAGCATGGCTAATTTTAAACAGCTTTTTCACAGGGCTTTAGCCAGAAATGAAGGTTAGGAGCTTTATAGGCCGTAGGAAAGGTACTGCCCTGTGAGACACTTTAAATCTGAAAACACGGGGTTTTCAAAGGGAAGGAGGAGGCAACTCTAGAAGATAGTGGCATATTGGGCTAGAATCAGATTTCTTTACTGAATCAAGATTCTTCTTAGAATTCTCCTCAGCCATTTTCAGTTAAGTGGAGATTTTGTATGGGGAGTATTTCTTCTGAACCCTTATAAAATCTTTTTTTTTTTTTAATTTTATTATTTATTTGACAGAGAGAGACACAGTGAGAGAGGAAACACAAGCAGGGGGAGTGGGAGAGGGAGAAGCAGGCTTCCCGCAGAGCAGGGAGCCCGATGTGGGACTTGATCCCAGGACCCTGGGATCATGACCTGAGCCGAAGGCAGACGCTTAACGACTGAGCCACCCAGGCACCCTATAAAACCTTTTTCTAACTCACTGTATAAGGCACGTTTGTAGAGCATGGACAGGAGACATGACTTCAGCTTTAGGAGCTTGTCTGAAGTCATGGCAGTTTAATTGCACTCATGTGACAATGCACATACGTTCATGGAGTGAGGAGGTATTATCAAGAAAAGTCTTGATGCAGAATGAGGGGGGATACATGGAAGACTTTGCCAACTAATAAAGAATATTCTGAAAAAATAGAAAAGGTGGCTTAGATATGTTGACAGAGCAAACAATGTTTGTTTTTTTAAGAAGATTTTATTTATTATTTATTTGAGAGAGAGAGTGCGCACATGCACATGCGCGAGTAGGGAGAGGGAGAAAGAGAATCTCAAGCAGACTCCTCACTGAGCATGGAGCCCTGACAGGACTTGATCTCAGGACCCTGAGATCATGACCTGAGCGGAAACCAGGAGTCAGATGCCTAACCAACTGAGCCACCCAGGTGCCCTAAGCAATGTTTTTTAATCACCAAAAATTGTTATTGGAAAAAAGGCTGATTTATCTTTTTTCCTAATTTTATCTTTCTTTTTTTCTAATTTTGTCTTTAAAATCTGAGCCTTCCTCAAGGTTTTTACTTCTTTCACAAAGTTTTCTCTGCCTCTCCCTTCTCAAATCTCTGAATTCCTACAAACTACGTGAGTCTGTAGAATTCAGTAATTAAGTATTTGGGCACGATCAGATTGCTTGTATTGATGTCCTGCTCCACCACTTATAAGACAGGTAACCTTGGGCAAGCCACTTGACCTCTGTTTGCATTGATTTGATCACTTGAGAAATGCAGGTAATAGTAGTACTTGTTTCATGTGGTTATTATGAGTATTCAAATATGAAAAAAAATGTAAAGCACATCTAAGCACTTAGTGGCAGTTTCTCTTACTATATATCACATGGTGCAATATCTGATTGTTTCTTGTAATGATTTGCCTTAATTACTTTCTAGGGCATAATATATACACCTAAAACATAAGTTGGGTTTTCCATGCTTGGGTTTTATATATCCAGTTTTTGTTTGTTTAGTTGGTGTTTAGATATAAGTTTTCTGGGTCAGGACCTGTATCATTTACTGTTTTTGTTTATAACAGACTTGATTTTTTAGAAGAGTTTTAAGTTCACAGCAAAATTGAGCGAGAGGTAGAGTTCCCATTTATTTACCCCTGTCCCCACACATACACAGCCTCTCCGCACCCAACCCCAACCAGTGTGGGACCTTTGTTACAACTGATCAACCTACATTGACACTTCATTCACCCAGAGTCCATAGTTTACATTAGGGTTCACTCTTGGCATTGGGCATTCAATGACTGACAAATGTATAATGACATATTGCCACCATTATAGTATCATACAGAGTAGGTTTACTGCCCTAAAAACCTGTGCTCAGCCTTTTTATCCCTCCTCTGCTCTAGCCCCTGGCAACCACTTATCTTTTTTACTGTTTACATAATTTTGCCTTTTCAAGAATGCCATACCCTCGGAATCCTATAGTATGGAGACTTTTCAGACTGGTTTCTTTCCTTAATGAATATGTATATACATTTCCTTCATGTCTTTTTCTGGCTTGATAGCTCATTTGTTCTTAGCGTTGAATAATATTCCATTGTCTGGATGTACCACAATTTTAGCTTTTAGCTACAGAAGGACATCTTGGTTGTTTCCAGGTTCTGGCAATTATGAATGAAGCTGCTATGGACATATATATATTTTTTTAATTTCCTATAGTCTCTCATACAAAGGTAATGATTTTTAGCCCTTAGTATTCTAGATCTTAGATCTGATAAGGAATTAAAAATAATGTATTACATACAAGGAAACTGAAGACTGAGAGACATGGTATTCACTAACACTTTTCATTTAGTTAGTTGTACTTCCTACTATGAAATTCTTTCCTAAATAAAATGAAGAAAATCTAAAAATTAGAATGACATTTAAAATATATTACCAAGGATTTGATGTGGTGAGAATAAGGGCTGAGAATTATTGTACCAAATGATGTAATCAATATTTTTTAAGAATACATTTAATAAGTTGTAGCCATGATTTTTTTCTCATTGTTTTATAACTGCTTAATTATAACTTTATTATAACTTTGTGAGTTTTCCCCTAAATTAGGCATTGTATGTTTTCAATTATCTTTTGGTTGGTTGGATTTTTGAACTTCTCCCAGGGGTCGATGCCCACTTTGAATTGACTGAGCCTTGCTGTTTCAACAGGTTGCGGTGGGGAGTTGTCTGGGACCATGGGCTCTTTCAGCAGCCCCGGGTACCCCAACACATATCCCCCCAACAAGGAGTGCCTCTGGTATATTACCACAGCCCCTGGGAGTAGCATTCAGCTCACCATCCACGACTTTGATGTGGAGTATCATGTAAGGTGCGACTTCGACGTCCTGGAGGTAGGAATTTAGATTGCTTATCAGCCATTCCAAATTTGGTGTAGAACTGGAGATCTCTCTGCAAAACTCCCTAAATTATTTCCAATGGCCAGCAGTGTTCTATGTCCAGACATTTTGATGAGTCTCAGTTCTTTGTGAGTGATGTTGATGAACAAATGGGATTAATATCTCAGTTTGGGTTTCCCTAAAAGCAGTGCCTGAAGAGCTTGGTGGCAGGCAATTTGACTTGGGGATGGTACCAGGAAGCAGGAGTGAGGGGACAGCAGGAGGGAGGGTGAAGGAGGAAGAGCCAGTGAGGGGAGCCCCTGGTGGTGCCTTGGGTTTAATCCCACTGGGACCCTCTGAGATGCTATGAGGACTGCTCATCAGAACCATCCCTGTAAGGGTGCGAGTCTGAGGCACTGGTCCCCCAACTCCTGCCACCATTGATGGATTGTACTTGGGGTTGTTACTGCCCCACACTTTAGTCTGAGAAACTCCCTTAGGGAAGACAGTGGGGAGGCAGAGTGTAGAGAAGGGGTGATCTTGGGGTGAGGCCACAGCTGCTGCTGCCATCGGAGGGGGGTCCCCATGGTGCAGGGTACAAAATGTGACACCACTGCACAGGGTTTACCTCAGATAATTGAGATGACCTTTGAGACTCTATTATAATCAGGGATCTAGTCCTTAGGAACAGAACCTGTCTGCAAAATTTAGTGGCTTCCTACACACAAAGCTCCTACCACCTCAGCTCTAGAGATGGCCATCGTGTTTCCTGACAAGGGTTCTGTATCTACTAGAACTTCAACTCCACCAAGGGCTGGGTCTTTGTTTGTTTTGGTTTTGCTTTACTGCTATACCTGCTGCAAAGTACTTGGCAAATAGTCGAACACTTGATATATATTTGTGGAATGAATGAAAGCATATATATCTCTGATTGACACACCATAATAATGCGCATTGTTGGTGGTTTGCCAAGGGATTTTGACATCCATTTTCCCATTTGAATGTTAAATAGTCCCGTAAGCTACAAAGGGAATTTTGTCCCCATTTTACCATCGTCAAAACAGAGGCTCAAAAATGTTGATGGGTTTTTCCATGCGCACGAGGACAGTGAATGGAAGAACTCAGAACTGAATCCATCCACTACTCCACACTCCACATAAGCCAGTACAAAAATATAGATAGATGTGGGTGGTGCTCAAGATGTTCACATGAGCGGCATGGACTTTAGAGGAGACTTTAATACTTAAAACATCATTTAACTACAAAACAAGTTCTTTTTTTTTTTAAGATTTTATTTTTTTATTTGTGTGTATGTGAGAGAGAGAGAGCACGCTCACGCGTGCCGGGAAGGGCAGGGAGAGAGGGAGAAGCAGACTCCCCCCGCTGAGCAGGGAGCCCAAAGTGGAGCTCGATCCCAGGACCCTGAGATCATGACCTAAGCCAAAGGCAGACATTTAACCTACTGAGCCACCCAGGTGTCCCAAAAAGTTCTTTCTTTGAAAAGAAATGGGGTTCTCAAATCATGCCCTCACTGAGTGGCCGCAGAATCACAGAATTGTATTGAGCAGCTGTGGGCTCTCTAAAGGAAGATAATGCTGCAGTAAGTGAAATCAGAGACGAGCTGGGTAAGCTGTCGGGTTAAAACCTCAACCCTTGTCTTCATGTCGGTCCTGGTTGTTGCCAAGTCATGACTCCATCTCAGAAGAGGAAAGGTTTTTAGGAAGAAAGAATAAGGTGACTCCCGAAATTCACACTCACAGTATGAGTCGGAGTAACACTCGCATGTGGAAGTTCAAATGGTCTTTCTTGCCAGCAAGGATATTTTTCAGTGGCATAAAACCCCTTAACACTTACAAAGGGTTGGCAGCAGACTTTTCCACAGTAATGTGAAGTGTTCCGAACCCTTTATTTTCATATTCCAAAGCGCATGTGATTGTTGCCCACTTGGCAAAATGTAAATGGGTTCATTGTGCTGTGGGTTTTGTCACACCCATTACATGAGAAAGCAGACTAGGGCTGTTCCCCGCAAGCGGCTCAGGGGTCAGGGGAAAAGGCAGGGTCTCCAGGCAGTGGCATTTAGGCGGGTCCCGTGCCTGCCCAGAAAGCACTCTGAGGAGAGGCTATGGTCAGCTTGGGGCTTTTGTTAGGACAAGTTTGTCTCCCATGTTCCGTCAAAATCAGGGTTTGGGGGGAATATTTCAAACCCCTTAAGTATTTTGGGAAAGCTTACTTCTTAAGGCTGAAATGAGTAACCCCCTTACTTTTTGTTCCAAAACCTTGTTTGACATCTTAGCGAATGCTCCTGTCAGGTGGAAGGTGCTGTAATAAATGTGCACTAATGATGATAAAATGATTTTTTCCATCCCTCATACCATAGCTGCTGATAACATGCTAGCAATAGGCTTTAAAATGTTACCCGGGGTGGCTACATGGCCTTGAGACACTGCTGACTTTCTTGACCCACCTGTTCTGAGACTGCGCATTATCCTTTCCTGTTCTGAGCACAGCCACGTAGGACCTCTCTGTCACCAGGTATGGGGCCTACCTGGGTTTCACCAGATTTTACCAGGAGCCAATATTTTTTTTCCCTGAAAAATCAGTGTCCAGAAAGTGGCCACTCGCATTAAGCAACAGCCATTCGGTTACTCATAACCCTGGAATGCTGACTTGATTGTAACAATAAATGGAGCTAACAGAGCAGAAAGAAATGTTCAAAACAGATTAAAACCATAGGCTTTGAAATGTTCTATATCCTGAGCATTTGCTAAAAACACATTTTTTAATCTCCCATCATCAGACTCGTTTTTTCCCCCCAAAGTTTAGTCATATGCTGTAGTCGAATGAACCACACCCTGAAATTCTTTCCATCTTTTTCCTCTTTTGAAGAGTCATGCTGTTAACTATTGGTGTTATTTGTGGAAGCCAAAAGTACCGTTCTATTGTTTGGGTCATGGAAACACTCTGGCTGATTTTACTTCAGTCTCTTGAGAAAGGAGCCTGAACCCGCATGAAGCAGAAAAGGAAATCCACTCCTTGGGGCAATAAATCAAGACAATCGCTTGGTGTGGGCAGTTTACTCCCTCTGGTCTCTCTGTGATGGTCTGTCGTGAGCCCAGCCCCGTAAGAGGGGGAGCGAAAAAGGTCAAAAGCAGCAGTGTTGATTCTCCTGGAGGCTTCTAGGCCCAGCGGACTCATACCCTCATACGCGTTATGTTTGTGGTCTTAAGGGGACCCCGAGCAGGGAAAACAAAGACTATTTTGCCGAAGTGCAAGTTTTCTTTGTCAGAACTAAAGCCTTGTGCTCAGTGTTCTCTCCAAATATGTGCTGTTTCTTGGGCTCAGACAGCTCATGCTGTCAGTTTCATGCTCTGAGGACTGTGCGGGGGTGGGGGGGGTGGGTGCGGGCGGGCAGGCAAATCTTGAAATGAGGAAAGGACACCGTAAGCCAGAAGCGATCTGCTCCTTCCATTTGCACATGTGTACGTGTAAAGGGTCACACAGGGCTCCTCCTGAAGTCCTGCTTTTGATGGGACTTAGGGGGCCACACAAACATAGCTCCTCCTATGAAAATAAGCTTGAAGCCATCCGCCTGCTTCATTCCTTTGCAATTAAAGTCCTTGTGCTCAGCCCTCTGTGAACAGCAGCTTCATTCATTTGGCCCTTGCCGCATGGCTGGGGGGAATTAGTCAGACAAAGAAATCATTATAGATTCCAATCACACAGGCCTCGCCAAAAGTAGGCTTCTTGTTCTCGCTCTCTCCCCTCAGAGAACACTTGAGTGATTCCCCCCATCTGTCAACAGCTGCCCTGAGGGTGGGCGAGGGCCTGGGGTTGGGAGGAGGAATGGGGAGAGAGCCGCACAGGTGCCAGGAGTGGGAGGGCCCTGCGCACACATCTCCCCAAGCGCTGCTTTCCCGGTTCCGGTTCCGCCCTGGAGCCCCGGAATTATGTATATACATGTGGGGGAGAGGGAAGGACCCAGATACCATTATGCCTGAAAACTGTCAGCCAAAATGGTCTTTCTGCTACAAATTCGAGTTGGGCAAGACTTGGAGGTAGGGGTTCAGTACCTTTTGTTTGATTCTTATCTTCCCACCCCCCTTTCCCCTATGCTCCACCCCCCCCCCCAACTGAGAAATCAGCGTGTGAGGGGTTAGAGACCTGCCCTGGGCTGGGCACATCTGCCAGAAAGATGTGACTCTGAGATACCAGGGTGGGGGTGGGGGACACTTGCTGGGAGGAATGTGTCCCTGGGGCACTGGGTCCTAGTCCGGTAGATGGTTGCAATGCGAGGAGCCTAGGAGATCTGAGAACACTTGAGATGGATCTAGAGGGAGCCGTCCAGATATGGGCAGAGTCCAGGGCAATTTCCCAGAGGAAGTCGACTGCTCTTCGTCATGTTCCCACCCATAGGATTCTGGGAGTAAGTTCAGCCAGAATCTGGGGGAGTCCTCCTTAAAGGATACCACAGAACACACTGATACAGAGGTTGTATTTTCACTCTCTCTGAAGGAGTAAAATATTATATTAAATGCCTAATCTTATAAAGTATTCAGATTGCAAAGTAGAAGATCATAAAAAATCCAACTGGGAGATCAACAGCTTTCAGTGAACTGACTTTCACAAACAACATGGGTTTATGCTAAGACTATTCCATGTGCCTAGAAGAGTTAGAAAATCAGACTTGATACTGTTTTATCGGCAATGCCTCTGCCAAAGAAAGCAGGAAATCCTATGAAGACCATGGAAAGAGGAAAAGGGGAGATAGGGAAGATTCTGGAATAATCTGTTCAGTTCAGCTGTACAATTCTGACTGATAGAATAAGCAGGCATTTTGTGGGTGGCTGAATTTGTGTGTTCCTAGGGCTGAGGGAGTGCCTTTGAAAACTCCAGCTCAAGTTTACCCATCCAGGAAGGCTGAGATTTCAGTCTCTCATGATAATAGAATCCAAGAGCTGGTGGTAAAACGAGGACAGGGGAAGGGCTGTCATTGCTTAAATATATTTCTTAATTTCAGTCCTTTCTTCTACATTCCATCTTAGATCTATGGAGGCCCTGATTTCCACTCTCCCCGAATAACCCAGCTATGTGCCCAAAGATCTTCTGAGAATCCCATGCAGGTCTCCAGCACTGGAAACGAGCTAGCCATCCGCTTCAAGACCGACAGCTCTGTAAATGGGAGAGGCTTCAATGCCTCATGGCAAGCAGTCCCCGGAGGTGAGTGAACCAAGGAGGTGTCTCAAAATACTTAAGCTGAGCCCTTATAAATTTTCTGAAATGATTGGAGAGAGAGGTATGAAGCCTAACATAATGACAACTTAGTGACTCCTCAAATGGCAAATGTTGCTTTGGCATATAATCTTCCCTAAAAAAAATGAGTTAGAATTTTTTTAAAAAGATTTTATTTATTTATTTGACAGAGAGACAGCGAGAGAGGGAACACAAGCAGGGGAAGTGGGAGAGGGAGAAGCAGGCTCCCCACTGAGCAAGAAGCCCGATGCGGGGCTCGATCCCAGGATCCTGGGATCATGACCTGAGCCCAAGGCAGCTGCTTAGCCGACTGAGCCACCCAGGTGCCCCAAAAATGTGATAGAATTTAACTTCCGGAGTTAAAATATGTGAAAACTAGGGCATGCAAGTATACAAGTCCATGGTGAAAGCAGAAGTGGCGAAATTGGTTAGATTAACTTACTCTCCAAGGGCCTCGGGCCTTGTTACTGGCCTCAAATTTGGGGTAAATTACTTGGGGTAAATTATTTTGGGGTAAATTACAGCAAAGTGGTGAATTACTTCACGCCACGGTATAGATCTTTGGATGCTTGGCAGATGCCCAAATTATAAATGTTAAATTTGTGAATTCCAAGGAATTGTATTATATAGTGACTTTCTGCCTAGGATCTCAGGCTGTCTAAAAATATTTACCTGTTGCAGATTTTTTTTAAATAAAAAATGAATGTACAAAATATTCGAGCAGATGTTAACCTATACAACTACTCATAAAAACATGTTTGTTGGCAGCTTACTATGTACCAGGCATCTATTCTAACTGTTCTATGAGAACGATCTCATTTCATCTCTTACAACCACCCTATGAGGGAAGATAATTTCAAATCCTCACCTTACTAATGAGGAAGTTGAAACTTAGAAAAGTTAGTACTTAGCCAAAGTCACGTAGCTAGGAAATGCCAAAGTAGAGATGTGACCCCAGGCTACCTCATGGCCCCACTTTTGGAACCCTAACGTGGTATAGTAAGTGTGTTGGATCTTCCCTAAAGTTAATGATGCCTGAATTTAATGAGGAATATATATATGATTATGTATACATAGTGTTTAGATTACCCAAAATGATTGTCAACTATTAGAAAATAATACTACATTTTTCTATTATAGGTTTGTATTATCATAACTCCAAGATATGATAAGTCATAGAGATAGGCATTGATAGGTATTTGATAATATCATAGGAATAAAAAGACTGAATAACTGTACCAGGTCCAGAATATTAAATTTTAAAAGGCAGATATTAAATTATTAAAAACATACACTACTAAGCTATCAAAATTCATAGGAGATGTGTTATTCTTACAGTATATTATATCTTTAGAGAACAAAGAAGAGGCATTTTATGGCTTTATGAGAACATGATTTTATTTGCACTTTTCAGTATTTAAAAAATTTTTTAAAAATTACTTTTGTCATTGTCATAAATTATTTGAGAGGTTTTCTTAGTCATCCTTCTTTTTGTTGGGATGCATGAATTAATGGTGGATATCAGTTCTGCACAATGTTTAGCACCAACTACATAAAACAGGTGGTTGAACAAAGCAGCATATTGTTCTGTGCAATCAGGTCATGGGGCAAAGTTTTATGCATCAGGGATTCCTCTCATTTTTGAATTGGGTTTCCTACTTACAGGTTGTGGCGGGATTTTCCAGGCTCCCAATGGAGAGATTCATTCTCCAAATTACCCCAGTCCTTATAGGCGTAACACTGACTGCTCCTGGGTCATTCGGGTAGAAAGAAATCACCGTGTTCTCTTGAACTTCACTGATTTTGACCTTGAGCCTCAGGACTCTTGTATTACGGTAGGTGACACAAATTTCAAGCACCATCTCTAGTCAAACCTGGGTCAGAACATTGCTTTGTGAGCATATTTAATAAATGCATTAGTTATGGATGTTTTCAGTGTCAAATCATGGGCAACCCAACTACTGGCAACTTAAAATATAAGGACATTTACTTTTTTACCTAAATACAAATCAACAGGTAGTTGATCGCAGGGTTTGTTTAGCAACTCAGTTTCTATTCTACCATTGTTAGTGTGTTGATTTGTCATTTTGTGTTTGTTTCCTCATGGTCAAAAAATGGCTGCAGTAGCTCTGAACATCCTGCCTGAGTACAGATGCAGAGAAAGGGAGAAGGAATAATGCTATTTGTTTCTATTTTGTATTTTTTGAATCAAGGAAGCAAAATTTTCACACAAGTCCCCTTACGTAATCATTGGTCGGAATTACCTGCAAGAGAGAATAGGGAACTTTTAGTGGAACGAATTTATCGTTAACTACTTCAAATCAATTATTATTAAGCCTCTGAGGGTTTTCATGGGTTCTACTTTTCTTGAGATCAGGATATCTCAATCTGCTACTTGAACAAATCAGTGTCTGATAGGACAGAATAAATTAGGGGATGGAGGTGGAAGAAAGAGAGATGCCTATTAGTTGTTAGATGACCAAAGTTTCTGTCACTACCTTCCATACATTACATTTTAATACATTCTCACCTGAAATACATTCTCACCTGAAACTAATGCTTTATCCTTAACGCAAGAGGACGTATTTTGAGATTTTCTTTTTGTTTTTCATTTATTTATTTATTTATTTATTTATTTTTGGTTACCTGATTTTTTTTTTTAACCAAAGATTTTCCATCTTTCATTTGTATTTAGAGACATTTCATTCAAATATAAACCAGATTCTCTTGGCTAATGGATCTTTCTATTTTAGTTTTCTGACAGTTTCTTACACAAACTCCAACTGGCTAGCTTTCAGACTTAACTCAGAAAAACTCAAAAGTTGTTTCACATTTTTCAAAATAGTCCAGTCAAATGGTATAATTTCAAATACTGTTTTACAAGATAAAATCAGTAATCTACTTAAAAGATCAGTTGATTTATGACTATGTATTAGTCTTCTAAATTACTCTTCAGAGTCTAACTTGGCAAAGCATTGTACAAACTTAAGGTATAGAGCAAAGTATACAGTTGCCATAACAGTGACTCAGACCAACTCTCCTGACAAAGACAATTTAAACATTTTAGGTGATATTAAAAAACACCTTCCTAAATGTAGCAAAGAACTCACAAGATAGTGTGAAATTTCTGAGTTAATATTTGAAAGATGTGAGTCTAGTATTTGAGATCGCTTTTACCTATAGGGCATTTGCTGATCCAGAAGGGGTTAGCAGCACCTCTGTGAGCCTCTCAGGACAAAGAGAAGCAAAGTTTGAGTTCAGAGATGGAATAGTCCTTCCAAACCATCCCATTATCCTAGGTATAAGGAAAATAAAACAGACTTCACAGAGACTGCATCCCAGCTTTGAGTCATCTGAGTGGCCCCCAAAATCTGAAGCCATGGAATAATGAGAGGACACTCTGTACTGTTAATATACCTTTGGACATCTGACAAAAGCAATTTAGAATCTTCTTCAAAGGGAGATAAATTCATTCTAGATCTCATTTCTACTAATAATTTTTCATGGACAATAGCCAGCACATTATAAAAGATATGCATGTACCTAAGGAGATAATATAACATAAATGAGATACAATATGAATAACAGACAATGGAAATAAACACACAAATATGGCAGATTGGTAAACAATTATGATTACTAAGCTCGTGGAGATAAAAGTCAAACTTTAAACTCTCAGCAAGGAACTGCAAACTATAAAAAGTGACACTGCAAATATGAATGAGAACCAATTAAAATTTTTAGAACTAGATAAAATATAATAGCTGAACTTAAGATCTAGTCAAAGCTTTTTTTTTTTTTGTATTTTAGACAAATTAGACAGAGATGACGAGAGAAACAGTGAACTGGAAGATAAGTCAGAAGAATCTATCTGGGGGAAAAAGCATGGAAAAGCAAAAGGATAGAAAATATAGAAGAGAAGTTAAGACACATAGAGGAGGCTTGTAAAAGATATAACATACATTTAATTGTAATCTCAGAAGGAAAAGTGAGAGATAAATGGACAGAAGCAATATTTGAAAAGCTAATGACTAAGACCTTTCTAAAACTGATGAAAGACATCACATTTACAAAAACAAGAATCCCAAGGAACCCAAACAACTAAGTGAGTAGAAATAGAAAGAGAAATAAATAGAAAGATATACTAATCTAAAAAAATGAAAGATAAAGGGAAATATTACAATCAGTCAGGGGAGTGGTTAGGGGAATAGATTGCCTTTTAAGAAGTGGCAGACTGAACCCTGACTTTCAACAGTGATGATTAGAAGGAGAAAAGACAATGGAATGGTGTCTTCAGTCTAAAGAAAGAAAATAACTACCAACCAGGGACTCGGTACTCTCCTAATATAATAGTCTTTAATAATGAAGGTGAAATAAAGCATTGAAACAGAAAAGGGGTCTTCAAGAGAAGTTCAAATGGGCCAGAAACAAATTGTTTACCTCATAGATTTGCCTGCAGTGGGCAATTCTCCACCATTTGCTCCCTCTCCCAGTTGGTATGGTGCCAGGTATGGTATCTTCTCTTCTCTCTGGTAAAGTTCGTAACCCATAGAATTCAAAAGTGTGTGAACAAAACAAAGCCTAGGTGAAAGGCACACCCAGCATGGCTGCATTTTTCCCCTCCTGTGTTCATGAGTAGAGCTTTCCACCTACATGAGATATAAATATACCGACAGGGTTTGCTATGAACCACTGCCATATCTCAGCCTGCAGCTGGGCTTGACTTAACAAACTTAGCTGGAGGCAACAGATAGGAGGAAGTGAAGCCTCAAATATGATCTGGTCATAGGCATGGAGACAGGAAAATAAACCCAAAGACAGGTGCTGGGAGGAGTTCAGTCTAGCAGATGAGATAAAATATAAAATGTAATAGTCCAAACAAGTTGTTGGAAAAAGGGAATCCCGTATGAAGTAGTTGGAGTATCCCTGCTTGTGGGCAGATGGGGCATTCAGAAACAGATGCCACCAAGCACTTGAGCAAGACTTTGATATAAAAAGTGAATTACATTAATCGCATGGTGCCATGGTTAAGAAATCTAGCCCTGTGGTGGGGAAGACCTGGGGCTGAGCCTGAATTCTGCCATTTTCAGGCTGTGTTGCCTTGGAGAAAGTTAACTTTTCAGCTGCAGTTTCTTTAACTGTGAAATGGGGAGAATAAGAGTACCTGTGTCAGATTTGTTGTTGGGATATTTGAGATGATGTAAGTGACCTGCTTTTCATGTAGAAAGGTATTGATTCATGCTAGCCATAATCATAACGATGCTGATGGTGAGTGCCCTCTGAGAGGCATGTTCAATGAGCCCTGGGAAAGGGGGCAGCACGGAATACTAAAAGGAGCAATGGGCTGAAGATCTGTGAAGAAGGCTCCCCATCTGTGATCATGGGCCTCAAGGACATCAGTGAAAGAAGAACCTGCTTAAGAACCTTTCTCATGGCACAGGGCCTAGCATCTCATGTACCTAGGATGCCATAGCTGTAGTAATCATCATGAGAAAAGAGAAGGAGCGATTCATTTGGATCTGGAAGCCAGAGAGGGTTTCACTTTGGAAATGACATTTGAGTGGCAGAATTTCACCAGTAGAAATGTGGTAGTGAGGCCAAGAGAGGAGGCTCTGGGAAAAGAATAGGGGAAATTGTGCACTGAGGTATGACTATGCACAGACATGTGGGAATAGGAAAGATGTTGTACTGGAGTGTGGCTATGCGTGGGTGAGCATGTAGAGACCAAGAGTCTATAGAAGACATTCTGAGTGGCCTCAGAATTGGACAGACTCTCTCATGCTTTCTGAATCTGAAATTATCCTATAGAGAGTATGGGAGGTTCTCTGTAAAACAGAGGAATCACATACTCAAAACTGTATTTTATAATGATAAGAGGCAGCCACGTGAGGACTGGGTTGGCAGAGAAAGAGAAAGGTAGCATGAAGGCTGTTTGGGAAGCTGTGGAAAAACCTTGGGCAGTGGCCTTGGGTGTGGCAAGAAAGAGATGTATTGGAGAACTCATTGTGGTCGTACCATCACCAAAATTTAGAGACTAATTACGTGGTAAAGGGTGAGGTGGGTGATAGAGATGAGGGAGTTAAATCTATTCACTTGAAGAATGAGTGAGTGATGATGCTACGAAGTTAAGTGAGTAAAGGGGTAGATACCATGTGTTTGATTTTTGGGAACTTTTCAGCTTAAAGGTCCATACTATGGCCCTTATAGAGTTTGACGTAGGAGTTTAGTGCCCAGGATGGCATCTGAGCTGGACATGTACACTTGAGGATATTTCTGTATATCTGGGTAGTTGTTAAAGCCACAGAAGTAGGTGTGATCACTTATAATAGCATTTTCTAAAGAGAAAAGGGCCAAGTAAACTCTTTGGGAAATACCACCATTTGAGGGGCAAATGGAGGAACAGAGGAAGAGAGGACTAAGAAAAGGCACTCAGAGTAGGTGAAAAACCAGGGAGAGTGGTAGTATAGAAATGAGGAGTGAAGCCAATTTTAAGAGTGGGTGATCAAAGGTATCGAAGGTATCAAATCCAGCAGAAGTTAGCTAGGAAAGGGATTGAAGCAAGGCCACTGGATTCAGTCTTTGATGACCTTGTAAGGAATAGGGTGGGTGTGGGTAGTAGTGGAAGACACTAGATCACGATGGGTTAGGAGGGGCAGGAGCTTCTTAGTTTTTTTCCTAGAGTTATGGCTGTGAATGGTATACGGTGATAAAACACTATAACCCATGATCCCAGGACCCTGGGATCATGACCTGAGCCAAGGGCAGATGCTTTATGACTGAGCCACCCAGGTGCCCTTGTTTGTTTTAATGATGGAGAAGCTTGAGCATGTGGAGAAGGCATGGTGCTGGTAGAAAAGAGCAACTGAATTTAAGGGATAAATGGAATAACTGATGAAGTCATGTTCAAGGCAGAGATCTGGAGATGGATTGGTCCTATAAATTTCATATTTTCAGGATGAGAAATTAAAACACATGGCTAACCCCAAGATATATAGTTTTCTTCGATTTGCAAATTTATTTAAATTGAGAATTACAGAAATCACACATAAGCTAAGTCATTTTTGTTTGTACAATTTATAAATTACCTTTACAAATAGATAAAGTAATGTGAAGAAGGACTATTCTGGTAAACTAGGGTAGAGATCTGCTATGTGTAGTTGCCAAGTGGACCCAGTTATAGGATGGGAGGCCGGCAGAGCTTGGAACTAGTCGGGCAGTGTCCTGGCGAGGCTGGAAGCTTGGCTCCAAGCTACAGTTAGTTGTCCAGGGGTTCATGAAGGCAAGCATTGAGGTACCAACCATCTATCCTTTACAGTTAGATGGACACTGGATGTGAAATGTACCCTACAGTCCAATATCTTACATAACATCTCTGCAGTTTAAGTTCCTACAAAGCCAATCATTCATTCTGGAGACATTCAAGTTAATTTCTTGGTCCTGTTGCTTAGAGTCATTAGCAAAGAGAAAAATATTTAGCTGCCAATGATACTGCCAGTTAATATTTGTGTTCATGGGATTTTTAATAGAGCTCAAGTGTACTATTAAATATCAAGGTCAATTATGGCTGGATGCGACCAGCAATCATGTTTTTTACAACTCCTGTAACAGTTTGGATTATCAGAATTGGAAATATTAATTTTAACAGACATGGCTAATACTCACAAACACATAGGTACATAGGATGTTAAGGTTGCAAGAGGAGGCATTAGAGATAATTTACTGTCATATGCTGATTTTTTTTGGATAGTAGTCTTATTTTAAAAATAAGAACATTGAAGTCCAGAGGGTTAGGATCAAGACCAGGTAAAAATTAATAGCAGCCAGGACTAAAACATAAGCAAGTCTAAAGTAAGAGTAAGTATTCTGATCAAATATAAAAATCACAGTGTACAGGGCGCCTGGGTGGCTCAGTCGGTTAAGCATCTGCCTTTGGCTTAGGTCATGATCCCGGGGTCCTGGGATTGAATCCCGCATCGGGCTCCCTGCTCAGCGGGGAGCCTGCTTCTCCCTCTCCTCTCTCTTTCTGTCTCTCATGAATAAATAAAATCTTTAAAAAAAATTACAGTATACATGCAAGGAACTGAATTGCAGAATAGAGGACAACTGAAAAAATAGGGGGAGAAATAAAACTAGGGTTACCTTGGAACCATTTTGAATTCTCTTTTGGATGAACCCAGACTTCATTTATCAATATAAGTAAGAGTGTTAGGATTCCAGATATGAGGTGGAAGATGTCTTTGCCTTGAAGTCAGGTAGTCTGGGCTCCGTACACCTATTCAATCTGTGGTGTCAACTACACGCCAAACCCCGCTAGGCACTAATGTCTGGGCATGGCTCCACCGCTCACTCTCAGCATGGCTGGGGGATCTGAGATGGCTCATTTATAAAATCGAGTGCCTGGTGAACCCACGAAAAGGATCCAGTTAGGAGTTGTATCTGTGGGTGGGAAGAGAAGCACGAGGTGGGACGTGAAGAAACAGACAGTGGGGGTCTGGTGACATCAGTGTGGATTCACTCCAGAGGTCACAGTCAGACTCGCAGAGACTTGCTAAGCTTCGATTTCTGCTCTGGGATGCAGGATCGGCCTTGGGTAAGATGTCATCTCCACACTCCACTTGCCCTGCAGAAGAGAGCTCTTCCTGTAGCAGGTCCAGTCCCCAGCAGTCCTAAGTGGAGGCAGAGTAAGCCTACAGGGAACCTCAAGCCATCTCTCTTGGCCTTGTGGAGGTAACATTTAGCAAGAAGAAGAAATGGATGAAAATTTTAAAATGGAACAGAAATGTACAGCCTCCATCTCCTTTCATATAACCAACAGCAGTAGTCTTTGTATCCCAAAGACAGAAATCTGGTGCACGAATTACTGATAGATGCATGGCTGAATACATGAATAAGTGAATTCTGTAGTCTCTTCTCCTGCAATAATCAGTGCTTCAGTGGAAAATTGCAGATGACACATTTGGGAATGTGCTGTGCTGAGTTCACTCCCTGGCACAGTTATTGATACACAGTCTCACTATTTTGAGCCATATGAGAACTTAGATAACATCCCAGAAGTGTGTTTTCTAGAATTTCATGCAGCTGTAATGAAAAAAGAGAGAGAAACCGAATTTTCTGACTTATATTGAAATGGTGATGGCATTGTGGGGAGCTAATCAGAAAGCTCAAGTGGTGGTTAGGTCGCAACTAATTTGGTAATATGTTTGCACTTTCTGCTCAGTCCCTTTTGAGTGGCTAGTGTAATTAACCTAAGGCTCTCCTGAATGACACATTGTGAGTATTTCTTGCTAAGGCAGTAGTGGAACCCACTGGTTGGGCATGACTCTGTATGGTCAGCACGAAAATGGCTCCATTATGTTGCCTTTCATGAAGGCTGAGTATTAAAGTGACCTCCGACTGACAGTTTAATTGCTTAATTAGAGTCTCTCTTCCGAGCCTTAAATCCATGTAGCTCTGCAAGCTCTTATCGATCTCTGAGAAATGCTGGTGGTAGCTCAGTGTGAGGGCGGGAGAGGTCGGTTCTGGCGCTCTAGTGGGGGCCCTGGAGACTCCTGCCCTCCGATTTCAGCATCCTTTTTGCTCAGCACAATGGAATGTCTGCCTTGTGAGAATCAGTCAGAAGCAGATAAAAGAAGCAGAACACAGTCCAGATCCAGCCTCTTGTTTGGAGAAAATATACATTAGGGCTAACAGAGCCTAGTACAAAAAAATGGGGGCACTTGGTGAGTAACTGTTTTCTTTCTGAAGCTTTGTGTGCCGATGGAGGAGAAAGAAAACAAAGTGTGTGATTTGAAGTGAAGAAGACCAGACCCCCTACCCCCACCCAAAGCCAAGGAGTCTGCTGTTGTTCACATAATTTGACAGTAAGGCACAGGGCGGAGCAGGGCAAACACAGAACACGGAATCCATATTTTGTTTTATTTTTTATTTTTTGGACACTACCCATGATATGTTTTCTTTTAAAACATTGATCTTTTCCAAAACAGAGCAAATAGACACAGGAATAATAGAACTCAGTGCTTCAAAGAGACAATGGAAGCGGTTCTTTAAATAGTTATTGTTTTACAAATAAATCCATGACAAAAAATCAGTCTCTCCCCGCCTCCATTTCTTCCCTTTCTCCCTCACTTTTCCCCACAGAAAGTTTAGTTTCCATTTGCTACTGGAGGACAATCTCCGATGATTTCTTTAAAACATTTTGTTCTGTGACTTGCTTTTGATAAGCTGCCTAGCCATTTTGCCCTTGCAGTGCCAAATTAGTCACCAAAAACTGTGCCAATGTTCTACATCCCCAAAGCAAAGCATAACTGAGTTTGAAGCCACAGTTCTGGATCTGCGGGCACAGGCTTTGTTTGGTTTTGTTTGCATTTCAGCTCACAGTCTCCCTAAACGCCTGTTTATTTGTGAAAACAAAATGAGCTTCTGGGATGTCTTTTCCTATCAACATTTCCAGTAATCTTTGAATTATTGCTTGCAACAATGACAAATTACTAGAGGTTATAATCTGTAAAAATTGAAGACCAAGGGCACTAATGTACAACAAAGGAATAGGGGTGACAAAGTCCTGAGGTGAGATGCATGGCGGCTGTGTATTTAACCTGGTGTTTATTTATTTTTTTGTTTTTATTTTTTAAAGATTTTATTTATTTATTTGACAGAGAGAGAGAGAGAGTGAGAGCAGGAACACAAGCAGGGGGAGTGGGAGAGGGAGAAGCAGGCTTCCTGCAGAGCAGGGAGGCTGATGCGGGGGATCCATGCGGAGGATCAATGTGAGGGATCGATGTGGGGGACCAATGTGGGGGATGGATCCCCGGACCCTGGGATCATGACCTGAGCCAAAGTCAGACGCTTAACAGCTGAGCCACCTAGGCGCCCCTAACCTGGTGTTTAATCTCAGAGGTGTGGAGCCGGCAATCATCACCGACTGAGGAACCCCACACTTCCTCCCCCTCACCCACCCCCAAGAAAAGCTGCTATAATGAGTAATATTTTCATTTCCTTCCTCACATACACTTATGACTTTAACAGCTTGGATATTTTCCTAAGGGATTCCCCCTCCCTATCACTTAATATTTCCTCTATCTTGGAGACGTTCCCATTCCAAATGGGAATTCCATTAACAACTACACCACCACGTGTAGCGCGTGAAAATATTTTAGAGACTCTCATCCGCCAAATTGACATTTTACCCCTATGTAAATGATCTCTTCTGTACCCCACATATCTTATCCTTCCCCCGATCATCTTTAAGGCAATCCAAAGCAGTAGACATATGTTGCAGGGAGTTAAAAATGAAATAAAAGGTAAAGACTGGGTTGAAAACCAAATAAAGCCAGGCCCAGGTGAGAGAGGAGGCCATACTAGACCAGACAGGTTGTGGTTTTTTAGACCAGAAAAGGACAAGAAGTGGATTTATATCTGAATCAAATTGGAAAACCGAGTTTAGGGATCAGGGATATACATTTTAGGTTTATTTATTGGTCCTGGACATTGTGTCCTTTGTTACACAGTCTGCTGAATTAGCCATGCTAGGAATCCCATGCATGTTCAGTGGGATGGAATGCATGACAGGTGCCAACTGCTCTGAAATCCATGGGGGCCCCAAATAAGACTTTCCCCAGTGCCACTGAGGATGCTTTATTGCAGGTCTAAATAAATGAGACATTTCCATTCTATTTCCTGAGCTCCCATGATTATCTTTCTCGGAGATCATGGACATAACGCTTACCTTCAGAGAATCATGATCTCTCAATAGTCTATTCTCAATGAATAAAACTGGATTTTATCTTTTCAGTTGGTTTCATGATAATTGCTCAGATGTCCCACAGATGGGATTCATATACTGGCTCTACACTGCTTAGTGTGTGACTAAGCAAGTTCTGCTTTCTGAGTCTCAATTTTACCAACTATAAAGTGGAATTGGAAGAAGAATTGAATTTTTTTAAAAATAAAGCATTTAGCACAGTGTCTTGTACAGATAAATGTTAATTGTTACTCCTCATTTTTCTATTACTACTACTACTGCTTCTATTACTACTAATACTACATTAAAGGTCTTATCTTTTTAAAAACTGTGAACCATAGGTACGCAGAACTGGATCCATAATCCAAAGTTCATTGCTAACTATCCTTATTAGTTATGAACAGACTCATTTTATCTTACCTTAATATTCTTTAAAATCTTAAACTATTATAATTTTTTCACACATTCTCCACTCTGTCATCTCAGTGAATTGTGTCACCTCATAAATGTGTTATTTTAATACCTTCCAGAAGATTCACAGATGAGTTCAGAAGGAAAAACTAGTAGAGCAGAAAATGAAAACAAGAGGATAGTCATACACACATATCTATTCGTATACATTCACGATTTGTTTGCATGGAAAGCTCAACTCTGAAGCTCAAGCCAAACACTGTCGTACTTTGAAGGATTATAAAACATGCTGTGTGTTTTGCCTTTGAATTAAAAGAGTTTCCTCTTACTCTGGCTTGTAATAGATTTTAACCCACACATTCAGTGGGTTTATTTCCTCCCTGAGAGAGATGCAATTTCGTAAGGCCAGAAAATAGGAGAGGCCATAGAAATGCTTTCCTACTTCCTACTCTCCAACATGATCTGAAGGAATAGAAAATGCAAATATTACTGAGGAAACTAACATTCATTTTTCCCCGCTCAGTCATATGCTTCGGACTGTGAGTGCTGACGATCTCAGTGAGGTGATCATGAGTCACTGGGTCAGCCAGAGTGTGGATCAGATCAGTGGGCAGGGGGCTTCGGGCTCAGTGCTGTGCGCTGCATCCGGGTCAGACACTTGCTCTTTCACTCTAACCAAAGCTTATCTTTACCTGGTGCAATATTTTACAGGATGGGGAACCTCGGCTTTCTTGTATCACATTTTACATTTTATAAAAAGTGCACTGCAGTGCCGTTGTTGGGAACCCAAGTTAAAGGAGACACAAATTTAGGCACGGAAAACTTCAGCCTGCCATGGTGACCAAGGTGGGAGGTGGTGAGGTCCCTCACCCAGAGAAGGCCCCACGATGTGGGGGGGGGGGGGGGGGAGTGGCCGGAGGGACCCAGGAGAGACCTTGGAGAGAGAATTGACAGAACGTAAAGATCCCCTGGATTTGGGGGATATGGGAGAGGTCTGAGGCAAGAAATGAGGTGAAGGAGGAATTAGGGGAGGGAAGATGACTTCAGTCTGAGACACTGACGTTCAAGGTTTGTGGGGCCATCCAAGCAGTGATGACTGGAATGCCACGGGATAGATAAGCCTACAGCCTGGAGAGAGGTCTGTGGTACAGTTGGAGATATCAGCCAACCAACAACTGTCGTGGAGCTCTTAGAACAGAACCCATATCAGGAATGACTACATTCCCGTCAGGCAGCAAAAGGCCAGATTAAGTGGCATTAGTAACCATCTGGCTTAGCTAGCACGGTACTGTTGGAGGAATGGCGTACTTTCTTGTCTTTGTACAGAATCATTTATTTACATGTCTGACTGGCACACACTTAAATATTTTAACTATATATGGTATTTAAAGGTTTTATATGTTCCTCATATTAAATTTCTGAAATACAGAAAAGAAGAAAAAAGAAATTAATGCCATCTGTAATATTGCAGTGTAAGGACAAACTGTTAAACATTTTGGCTTATTTCCTACACAAACATACCTATCCAAACATACACATGCATGCTTATGCACACGTAAACATAGACAGCTAAGGTAACACCACACTTCATTTTGAATCCTACTTTTTTCACTTACCATTATTTAATATGTTTCTCCTTAAAAATAGTTTATTTGGGTAGATAATCAATTATACGGACGTACTAGAACTCATTTAACCACTGGCTTATTACTGACCATTTTGATTACTTTTTTTATTATAATAATGCTATGAAGAGCACATTTATGTGTGAAAATATTATTTCCTTGATATAAATGCTCTTTTCTTTACTGAACACTCTGTTATGAAATATTTTAAGTATTTGGAAAGCATGGATTGTATACTGCATGGAGAGTATATAATGAACAAAATCATTTCACTGTCCAGACTTGCCAAGTTGTAATATTTTGCCATATCTGCTTCAAGTTCTTTTTCTTCCCAAAACAAATGAATTACTCAGGAGACAGTGAAGTTCCATGTATAGCCCACACACTGATACTACTCCCTATTCTTATCTTGGAGGAAACCACTTATGGAATTTGGGTTTATTATTCCCATGGCTATTTTTATACTTTTTCATTTTTTATACTTTTTCATATACAGTATACAATATTATTTTGCATGTTTCAAAAGTTAATGAAAATAATAGCACACAATACAATATCCTTCCATTTGCTCTTTGCACTCAAAGTTCCATTTTTAACATTTGCCTATGCTGTAATGCGTTCAGACCTAATGCATTCTTTTTGCCACCATATAATATTCAATTTCATGAGTATACCACAAATCACATACACTTTCTGCCATTAATGTACAATCAGATTGCTTCCAATATTTGGCTGTTGCAACTCTTTTTGTTTTTTTTTAAAGATTTTATTTATTTATTTGAGAGAGAGAATGAGAGATAGAGAGCACGAGAGGGAAGAGGGTCAGAGGGAGAAGCAGACTCCCTGCTGAGCAGGGAGCCCGATGTGGGACTCGATCCCGGGACTCTAGGATCATGACCTGAGCCGAAGGCAGTCGCTTAACCAACTGAGCCACCCAGGCGCCCGGCTGTTGCAACTCTTACAGCTATGGATATTTTTATACAAATTTCTGAATGCAATAATGCAAGAGTTTCCCTCGGGGAGACACGTTGAACTTAAAGTGCTAGCTTTTACATTTACCCTATGTTGCCAAATTCCACTCAAAATGAATGTATGATAATTCCTATAATGAATTGGAGAAACTCACCTTCCCATCCATACTATATAATTTCCACTGAACTTTCAGCACAATGTCCTATTTGAGCTTTACAATGATGAGGCAGGGAGGAATTCTCTACCTCCATTTTTAAGATGATGAAATGATAACCACAAGCTTCTAAAGTGCCTTGGCAAGGAAACAAATACCAGAGGTCAACCCAGCTCTCAAGTCTAGGTTTCCAGACTCTAAGAACAGAATGCTTCCAGGTGTTCTGACCATAAGGTCTCTGAGCTTCCCACGTGTTCTGAATCTAAGATCAGTGCACTGCCCCCTGGGCCTTACTTGTTCTGATGGAAAATGTCAGATGGGCCAGAATCTGTGCATTGCCTGTCAGCAAAAGTCATCCAACTGAAAGGACATGAACAGTGTGGTTTGAGCTAACCATGGATATCTACACCCTTTAAAAAAATATTTATTTATTTTGGTGGGTGAGGGGCAGAGGGAGAAGGAGAGAAAGTCCCAAGCAGACTCTCCACTGAGCACAGAGCCCCAATGCAGGGCTCAACCCCGTGACCCTGAGATCATGACCTGGGGACCTTGGGGAGGAACATAGATTTAAAATCACTGCCTTTCCTGAACTAGGCTGGATACTCAACTGATACATTAATGGATCCTATAAATTCTTGAACAATTTGTGATAGCCTTTCTTTCCAAAGAACAAAGGCAGAAACAAAGAAAGAAAAGGGTGGGATTCCCCCGAAGGGCAACTGGATTCCCTGAATGTTTCTCATGTGCCAGGCAGCGCATGTTACTGCAGTGACTCCTCCCTCCATCCCTGGGAGAACCAACTATTAAAAGGGAAGTGAAGGTGTCACGCTGTCTTCATTTCTCCCTTTTGCACACACAGCTCAGCGCACTCAGTTAGTGTCTGCCCATCATCACGCCCTGGCAACTCATTAGACCTCCAGTGACCTGCAAGTCACTAAGTTCATGAGTAATTTTTGCTTCTTTCAGTAGAGTTTTCAGTGGTTGATCACTCCAGGTGTGGAAAAGGAGACTCAGGAAACCCATTATTCTCTATAATATTTTTCGGAATTTTTGCATGGAGAAGAGAGGAGGTCACCCTGATGGCCATCTCTTGCCACTGTTCACTTTTCAAGCCTTCTCTTTCTTCTTATGGCCTTTTGCTTTCTCTCTCTCCCTTGTAAGAGAATGTTGGAATTTACAATTTTTTTCTTTATTTCTCCAAAATACCACAAACTTGAGGTTCTTTTGTGTAGTAGACTTTGACTAAATATTTCAAGACTGGCAGGTGATTACTGCAAAGAGCAGCACAGCAACGAAGATCTAATGTGATATCAGACATCCTTATCCTGAAGACTCCACTGTTCATTCCTTCCTTACTCCTTCGTTTCACACCTCCTGCATTAGTTATCTATTGCTGAGTAACAAATTTCCCCAAAACCTAATGCCTTAAAACAATAGCATTGATACTTTCTGTGGGTTAGGAATGCCAGTGCTCCTTACCTGGCTCTTTCCTAGCTCACTCACAGGGTTGTTGGCAGGATTCAGTGGATGGATTTGGCTCATGGCAGATAACGGGCTGTAGGCCTCCCTCAGCTCCTCACCAGGCAGGCCTCTCTGCTGGGTGTCTTACAGCATAGGAGCTTGCTTCAGAGAGGGCCAGCAAGAGGGAGAGCTGACAAGATGGAAGAGTCAATCTTTTGTAACCTAGTCATGGACGTGACATCCCATCACTTTGGACACTTATCTATTTATTAGAAGCAAGTCAGTAGGTCTAGCCCATATTCTGGGAAAGGGAGGAGATTACACAAGGGCATGAATCACTTGGAGCCAGATCAAAAGATGCCCCCACCTCCCACCCCCGCAGTCCCCATTAGGTAATCTCCATGGATTATGTGCCCTGCCCAGGCTCCAACCTCATTCATATTAGTGGACAAACCCCCACCCTCAGACCTCTTTTCATTTTTGCTTCCATAGCTTCCTACTTTTATTCATGTCTTAAACAGCGATTTAACTTTCTCTTTGTCTCACTTTCATAATAGAGACTAATATCTCTCGAGTACTTACTATGTGCCAGGAAGCATTGTAAGTACTTTGTATCTTTGCACTCATTTAATTCTGATGAGCAGTATGAGTTATCTCCTCATGTCAGTCACACATATTTCTATCATCAGTAAGTATCTGGGAAGGCCAAAGTTCCCTTTATTTTCTCAGATTACCAGCGCTTAGGACTCTGACCCCAGGCTTCTATACGTGGCATCATAAAGGGATGCTAGTCTCATACCTGAATGGCTCCTCACCCCAGTGTCACCTAATGCTGGAGTTGACACTTGCCTTCAAAACAGGGTTGATATTCCCCAAATCTCCTTAAGATATTAAAGCATCAGCTATTAAAATTCATAAATGTTTGGCTCAGTTCTAACTTCTGGGTAGAACTTAGAGTATGGAGGATTCCCATAGTGCCATAATGTCATGTGTCCTGAATACTCTGGGCTTTGGGGACAGGTCTGATGTCCTTGGCTCACCTTCTGCCTCTGTGTGCTCTGGCTGTGTTGGCAACAGGTTGGCACAGCCAGTAAGAAGGGCACCAGGAGCTGTGTGTGTGGTGTGGCCCATGCCCTGTGATCAGACCCTCCTCCACTGCCATTGGGGCCCGGAATGTAAAAAGCCTGCCCAGAAAGCAGCCCCAATTGACCTCTTTCCCACTGTGAATAGCCTCTTTTACCCACTGTCATGCCTGCTATGCATTTCTACATTCCAATCCATGAGAGAGAGAGGGGGGGGTTAGTTCTTAACTCTGGGCTTTCCCTTATTCTTAGTCCTCTATTCTTAGAGGCCCATATACTCTTATATATGGAACTCATCTGTACATCAAACATTTATTTTCTGTTATGTGCCAGATTCTACTCTTTTAGCAAGTCTCCTATTTTCATGTGATAAATATGTTTACGTATTTTTTTTAAAAAGATTTATTTATTTATTTTAGAGAGAGGGAGGAGGGGTGTGGGCAGAGGGAGAGAATATTCAAGCAGACTCCCCACTGAGCACAGAGCCCAGCACATTTCTTATGATGACCCTGAGATCAAGACGGAGCCAAAACCAAGAGTTGGTCATTTAACCAACCATGCCACCCAGGTGCCCCAAGTTTAGGTATTTTGAAGGTATGTGTTGGTATCTGGAAACTTGACAAAACTCTGAATACTTTGTAAAGACACTGATTAACTTCTTGTAGGAATTACCACTTAACCAGATATGCCTTTGTTTTTAGAGCCCCTGTAGTTGGAACTTTCAGGGATGGTGGCCACTTTTTCTTTTGTGGATTCAACTTCAAAATTTTACTATTGTCATCTAGAGAAGAATTAATAGAAATGTACAGGTGTTTGGGGTTTTGTTTTTGTGTATTTCTCTGACTTTTACCACTGGAACAACAGATCAGAAACCCAATTCTTAGGCCTAGAAAACTTTTGGCCGTAGACTTCAATAAGAATTATATATCTATAAATTATGCGACTATGTTATATGTGTAGCCAATAGTAATATAATTTGCGAGTTCTGCCTTGGGAACTAAATGGAAGTAATTGCATATTGATAATTTTCATGACTTTAGAATTTTACATATATGGGAGCAAGGTTTCTCATATTTTTTCCCTTGCAGTTTTTTCTTATAATTTTATTAATTAAAACTTAAATTTATTTGATATTACAAGTGTTAGGAATAGTCTCAAATAAAAGAATTGCTATTCTAAACTTTTCAAAAAATCAATTGTTTCTTTGAAAATCTGAGGTCTTATACTTTCATAAAGTGACAATTCGGTATATATAACTTAATAACTATCATGAGCATTTTAAAGAGAAGTGACATAATATAACATAGAATTTGGGGAGAGAAGAAATAAGTTCCTGACTCTACTCCTCACTATCTGTATGATCTTGGATGAGTTACTAGCTTATATTGGATGAGGCAACACTTTAATAGCTAGCATACTTGTTAAGCCTCACTTTCTTCATTAAAAAAAAAAATCACATGATGTTGAGGATGAGGTTAGGATGTTTGTGATGGTGCTTATAAAATTACAACGTGCTACTCAAATGTAGGGTGTCACTGGTATATAATTTGATTCAGGGACATTTGGAAACCTTCTGCCTCAGATCCCTTTCCTGCAAAGCAAAGCCCCAGGCCTATGAAGTGCAGCCAAGACCCTTTGATTCCAAGATTGGGGTTGGGGGGTGCGGGGAAGTTGGGAAACACGGAGACCCCCTGGAAGATGTAATCCCCAGGGAAATGGCTCATTCATATGACTCTCTGAACCTTCTAGCCTTACATTTCTACCTGACTGTTTTGCCTTAAGAGGATTACAGCCATTTAGAAAAGGAAGGAACAATACCTACTTACTCACTAGGCCTCTGAACTTGGGGAGAAAGAAAGGAGACTAGAAGAGTCTTGCTTTTGTGAGTATATGGACTTGTAAAAATCCTCAGAGTGTGTGTTGTTTTCTGTTGGTAGTGTTTTTTTTTGATGCGGGAGTCTATAAACCTCACAGAACCCCAGTATTCCACTAAAGTATAAGACATGCTGTGCTAAACAAACAAATCACCACGAGAGAAGCAAAAAGATGTATGCAGGTAGTCCTGACCAAGAGTGAATTGGTATATTCTCCAGACTTCTAAGGCATTCTAGAAGGTATTCTTTAAAGCAAGACAGTATTAATATAACATTACTGAAATCTTAGGATGTTATATCTGTATAACCTTAGGAAAGTATAAAGCCAAGTATAGAAATAATAAAGTTTTATATTAAACCAAGTGGTAACATTTGAGAGTAGGTTAAAGTATAAATGTAGTGAGAGGTTTTGTAAGGATGACTTATATGTTGTTTTGAGTACTATTGATGGTGTTCAACATGTTTAAAAGAAGTAGTCATACCAGATTGGAAACTGTAATTTGACTTGGTTATGAAAATGCAATTGAGTTTTAAATCAATTTTTTTTTAAGTAGGCTCCATACCCAGCCACCAGTGTGGGGCTTGAACTCACAACCCTGAGGTCAAGACCTGAGCTGAGATCAAAAGTCAGACACTTAACCCGCTGAACCACCCAGGTGCCCCAGAGTTTTGAATCAGTTTTTAAATTTGAATAAAAATCAGTTTTAAAGTTTTATTTATTTGTTTAAAGCTTGAACATTAAATAAGACAAAGAAAAAGAAAAAAAGAGAGGTGATGTTTCAGAACCACATTTATTTAAAATTCATTATTGTGAAAGTTTTAGTTCCTCAGTAGACAGTTAAACATCTTATTGATGTTTGGTTCATGTGCTTATATGAACTACACTGAGCATTGCCTCCCAATCATACTTGTGTGCTAAGGAGAACACTGATTTTAATCATCCCTAGATATTTTAAAGTAATTTGTGTGAGACTTCCCTGTATCAAATCCCTGAACTTTCTATTTTTTCCCAAGACTTTCTTATGAAATATAAATGACAATTTATCTTGAGTGAAACAGCCATATTCTAACTTTGTATTTTAATCCCACTCTGCTGGTTACCAGTTGATGCATCTATATTGCGTAATTGAGACCTTGCATTAGACAATATGAGAGTTTCAGTTCTGGACTTTAGGATCTAGCTGTCTGGTTCAACATGACCTCCTCCCTCTGAAGAATTGTGTAAGTCGGCCACACAATTTGCTCTTTATATGTAGCAATTGTCTTCTTAAAAATGGAAGGCATTTGGGGAGAAGAAAATGGGATAGTGTATATGAAAGGCTGAACCAGTTTCCAGCAGGTAGTAAGCACTTAATGAATGGTTGACATTATTGTTATCATCCAAAGAAAAGGAACTCCCCCATTTACACATAAGAGTGTCAAAAACTTCACAGCAGACCACTGAGCTCTGAGGAAATCAAGCTTCAATTTCACAAACCAGTACAGTGATTTGGGTACATGTAATGTCAACTCTATTCCACTAGTACCTATGGAGGGTCAGCTGAAGCCCCAACATTGCCCTGGGCAGACATAGAGCCTAATACGATTTTTTTATTATTATTTAGATAATTTTCTAAGTTAGGCTCACATCACTGTATCCTTTGAAAGAATTCTGCCATTCCTCTTCCTTCTTGACCACTACCCTATGAAAAGCAGTAAGTTCCAGCAAATGTTGGGTTTCTGAAAACAAATGGTTACTCCTCCTTATTTCTCATCTGTTGGTTCCTATATTCATTCTTGCGTCAAACATTTCATGTTGTGGGGATGGCCCTTGGTGTGAGGTGGTGGGGTCAGGGAAGCAAAGAGGTCTGTGAAAGTGAAGGCATTTATAAAAATATCCAGGGACGGGGCGCTGGGGTAGCTCAGTCAGTTAAGCGTCCTCCTCTTGGCTTTGGCTCAGGTGGTGATCTCAGGGTGGTGAGATTGAGCCCTAAATCCGGCTCTATGCTCAGTGAGGGGTCTGCTTGAAGATTCTCTCCCTCTGCACCACCTCCCTGCTCGTGTGCGCGTGCATGTGTGCACGCGCTCGCTCTCTCAAAAAATAAATAAAATCTTAAATAAATAAATAAATAAAAATATCCAGGGATGTAATGGTGACCTAAAGATCCAGTGAATGTGTTGTTTTCCACTAATTCACCCATGTGTCGATGGCCCATGGGATATGGGCCTCCTAGATGTAAATCTGAAGTTCTCTGAATCCCTATTTTCCCTGTTGTTTTTCTTTGTAGGCATACGATGGTTTAAGCACCACAACTACCCGCCTTGCCCGTGTGTGTGGAAGACAGCTGCTGGCTAACCCCATCACCTCTTTGGGAAACAGCCTCTTTCTGCGATTTCAGTCCGGCCCTTCCAGACAGAGCAGGGGCTTCCGAGCTCACTTCAGGCAAGGCAGGTGCCTCGTGTATCTGTGTGTCTCCTTGAGGCACCAGCCATCTGCTCCGGAGGTCCTTTTTAGTGCTACAGTGACGTGAGGCTAGGCCTCAGAAACTGGTCCCCACTTTCTCCTTGACAGGCGACAATTTAAATAGAACAAAGGAACTATCCAGCTCTTCATCTTTACACTTACTCGGGGCTAACAGATGATGCTAACTTCCTTTGGATCTGTGTATCTCTCAAGCAAGCTTTCAGAATAATACTTCAAAAGTATTTTTAATACGAGAGTCACTGTAAAAAAAAAGTGTCCAAATTCATTTATTAGTAGATAAACTAGCATTTATCCAAGATTTTATGCTGGGAGGAGATACTCCATCATAAATGACAAGACTTGCTTGTAATGTAGAGTCATATTCTATCCCTCGAGGTCCTTGGTGCCCTCATTTCTGAGTCCTGCCCTTGTCCACCTGAGGAACCAGTGTTGTTTTCCATTGTTTTCATTATTAAATCACCACTTCTCAGTTCATCGTACTCCACCTTTTCACCCATTGCCTTTCATCTGGCTATTCTTAGAGATGGACCCTTTATCCCACTGTCAGAGATGGAACCTAGAGAGGGAGGAGTTGTTGGTCGGCTTCAATGTGCCTCTGAGTTTTACTCAGCTGGTCCTTGTCATTTCAAATAAGTGTGGGCCATTTAGTCACTTAGTCTATTTGGGGATTGCTTGTATCCTATAGTAAAGAGCCCTGCCTAGGGATGGTTTCTGGATCGAGGTGTCCCAAAGATGCATTGTAGACTTTGGAACAAGACAGAATGCATAAATCAGTCACTCCCTGAAGAAATGAATAGTTTCTGAACAAATTTCATTTTTCATTTAATTAATTACTTATGGTTTGCTTCAGAGTAAACAATGTCCTCAGTAGGTCTCCACTGGATTATTATAAAGCCTCCTCCAACTCACCCACCCTTTCCCCATCTTCCTCCAAAGTCAGCTCACAAAAGCTGCACTGTGGTCATGCCTTTGAGCGCTCCATTGATCTGTCCTGGCTCCGTACTGCCTAGAGAATGGAGCCCCATTTCCTTCAGATGTTACCTAAGGGCCCTGGAACCTGCCCCAGTCTTTTTTCCGGCATCACTTCCAACAGCCCTCAGGAGAGCCACACTTCAGCCAAGTCTGTGTAGTCGCAGGCCTGACCCTCCTCTGTGTCTCAGCCCAGGCCGCCGGCTCTCTGGACTACTCTTCCCCAGCCCCGGTTCCTCCTTCAGCTACCATCCCATCTGTGAGACAGCCCTTATTCTCTCCAGCCGGCCACAGACTCTCTTTTCTACGCTGCCGCAAAGCTTTGTACTTCTCTGATAATACATAGCCATCCTTATGCAGTCTTGTTCAATTGACTATTTATTTTCCTAAAAAAAAAAAAAAAGAAGGTGCTCATAAAGAGGTTATCCCTATAATTTATGAGTGGGCAGAGTAAGTGAATCAATAATAGAGTCTTGTTTGAATGATTCAGGCAATTCATAGCCATTTAATCTGTTGTTCTCTGCCACTCCCCACTTCCTGCAATTGAAGGATATTGTTATAAATGTACAGCGCATTTCTACTTTCTCATGGTTTATGTGCAGCTTCCTTGGCAGAGTACTTCCTTGGCATGCATTTCAGAAATAGGAGAAAATCATTTATGTTTTTACTCATCAAATCATTGTTTTGTACAGTCTGTAGATATCAAAAGTACCTGACGTGTGTGTGTGTGTGTGTGTGTGTGTGTGTGTTTGTGCTTTTCTCAGCCTGTGGAAGCTACATCCTCACCAACTCATTTGATACTATATCCTCTCCATTGTTCCCTGCCAAATATCCAAACAATCAGAACTGCAGCTGGATAATTCAAGCTCAACCTCCGTGTAAGTAACAAAAAGAAAAAAAGAAAAGGAATCCGGGATGGATGGTGTCTGTGGGAAAATCCGTCTATGACTCATGTTCTTATCTCCTTGGTGCTAACAATTGATGGGCTTCCTCTTCTTTTCATGGAAGTTCCCATTCTTGATGTGCAAGTGAAATAAGCATTTCCTAATCTGGTAGAAAAGTAATTTTTACCTTTTATTCTTAATTAAAAAAAATTAAGGTTCAAGGCCTAACAAAGGGGGGAAAACACCTCTTACAATCTTGCTGTATTGACAGGCATGCGAAATTGGGAGTGAGCAAAACTAATTGATAAATAGTTTTTGACACCTGTGACTTGAGTGTGGTGGACGCTCAGGACAGTTGCTAAATGACCAAATGACTACTAAGAGCCATAGACTGAAAAATTAATAACTCATAGTTTGGGAGTGCAGTGCCATGAGCATATCGATCTTCCGTCTAAGTGGAAGCTAATTGTAAAACCTGGTCTCTGGTGCAATGCCTGTATTAAAAAAAATTCTAGCACAAGCCTGGAAGAAACATTTTAAAAGTGCTTACATTATTTTCTTTTAAAAATTATAGAATCTTATTTTTTGACCTGGTAACAACCTGGTGGTAAGTATTACTGTCCACACTTGAGAGACAGAGAAAATGAGGAGACCCCGTAAGGACTCAGAGTAAAATACCTTGCAAAGAGGGTGACCCTGGGGCCGTATGAATCCTGTTTAGATGAGCCCTGCCTTTCCTTCAGTTTTTCAGGAAAAATTTATGATTTCAGACATAATGTAGGAAAGGCATTAAGTTCTTTATAATTACAATGACCTTTGTGACAATAAGCGAATCACTTAAGCTAATGAGGCCCCATTTAGCTAATCTAAAAAATGAAGAATTTGAGTGAAATATTCTCTACCACTTCTCCTAGGAATGTTAAGAGTTAACAAAAGAATGTCTTTATTGACATGCATATGATCTGGGGGATGGTGAAGTAATCCTTAGCCAAAGAAAGTTGCCAGCCAGCCAGAAACTAAGCCTTCCATAAAGAAGCCCCCTGCCTTGAGCTGAGCAGTTTTGCATGTAAGGATAATTTCTAATGAGTTGTAAAGCATTCAGATGAAAGGTCTCACTGGTTCAAAGACATTAGTAGGAAAAGATCCTATTCTGAAGATTAGGGACTTTGGAAGAAGAGCAAAAGAAAAACGCACCCAGGCACTTGCCATTCTGCAAGGAATTCAAAACTTTCTTTCTAAATGACTACAAACCTCTAGGGCCCTGGCTTTGGCCTTCAAGTGAACCAAAGAGAGCGAAGAGAGCGAGGCTCTGCATGCCAGGGAGCTGTGTCTCATTTACAAGTCAGCAAACTAATCTATTGAGAAAAGTGCTTCCGAGAGGAACCCAGCAATGGCTGATATAAAAGGTGTAAAGACCATATATTCCAACAAGACACTCCCTGTGGTCTCCGTGGAAGGAACATAATACCCAAGGGCCCTTTTATTTACCACTATCAGCATTTCAAACTCTACAGGCATTTTCAAAAAACGTTGATTCTGTCATCCTTCAGAGGAACCAAAAGCAATGCTTCCCTGCTGGAGAACCAGCATAGTAAATGATCAGAGGTAAAATCTCTCTCCCTGAATGGTTTTTTTTTTTTTTTGGTCAGGACTTTATACTAGTCTCCTCTCCTTTTCCTACAGTCAACCACATTACCCTCTCCTTTGACCACTTTGGACTCGAAAGCAGCACAACGTGTACAAAAGACTTTATAGAAATTTTGGATGGTGATTATGATGATGCGCCCCTCCGAGGTACGGCAGCTCTTACCCCTTCTCCGTGGCCCTGGCTGGGTTTTATTTATAGATTGACATATGCATATGCTGTCTTTCCAGGTTAGAACGTTTCCAGTAGATACCAAGGGCAGCATAAGCCAAGTAAAAATAGTTAGAGAGTAAGAAAGCAGGATTTAATGTGGGGTTCAAGAAACACAGCTTGTTCATATTCAAGGACGTGAATGGTTTATGTGTTTGTCTTTTAATTTGAAAATTGCAGCTGCTTCAGATAGCAGTGAAATGTAGTCACTGGCATTCGATAGCATTCTGTGAGAAATTTCTTGTTAATATATGACCAGTTCTTATATTCAGATTGAGTGTTTCTTCTGGTTTTGTCCTCAGTAGAAGCAACAGAGGAATGAATGAATGAATGAATGAATGAATGAATGAATGAATGAAACAATAAATAAACAAAGCAAAAAATAAAGCAACAAACACACACACACACTGGAATTCTGATTGTAGGGCATCCCCGTAAAATTAAAGATTGCCGCTATCTAGTTTCTGAAATATCTTCAAGTAAAAGGCTCTCAGGTTATTTAAACTTTCTCATGAGTGACTCATATTCGAACTTCATCATACAAGTTTCTCATCCTGCACAAGCTCCTTCAGAGGAGGGACTTTGTTTTGCTCACTGCTTTATTCCCAGTGGCCAGAACAGTGCCAGAGACAATAGTGGGCACTTGAATACTTTCTGCTCTATGCACTCCTGATTGTATGACTTGGCATATTTTTCTGTGAGCGCTTGACCAAGGATGAGGGTATATTATTTAACAAACACTTACTTACCACTTAACTTGTGCTGGGTACTATTCTAAGAACTTTATAAATAGTAACCCCATTAATCCTCATACCCTTATGATAGAGGTTTCATTATCATTGATAGTCTCTTTTCTCAAGTGGGGAAACTGAGGCACAGAGAACTTAGGCGACTTGTTTCAGGTTGTGCAGCTAGCAAATGGCCGAGCTAGGAGTTGAACCCACGTATTCTGGCTCCAGCATCCACACTTTTTTTTTTTTTTTTTTTAAAGCTATAAGACATTGCTTTTAAGTGTTAGCGCATTTCTTTGTGCAGGACCCTACTGTGCTGGAGTTTTTAGCATTAGTTACATTTGGAGCTACATTTTTCTTACCTCCCTCTAATGCTCTTCAACATGTTTATAAATCATCTCTCCTATACTTGTATTTATAGTTTATATTTAATTCTCAGGCATTGTCTCAAACACCAGCCCTGATTTAAATTCTCCGAGTAGTGATTTCTTCTTCTTAGCTTTGGTCTCTTGTGGTTACTAGAAACAGTAGCCTGTGCCATGTGGCGTTCACTCTCCTTGTCATGATCTCATTTAGGCCGCTACTGTGGCACCTCCATGCCCCATCCCATCACTTCCTTCAGCCATGCTCTGATGCTGAGGTTCGTCTCTGATTCTCGAGTGAATTCCGAAGGTTTCCATGCCACATACGCTGCATCATCATCCGGTAAGATAAGGTAGCCAATGGCGCTACCAGATTAAGGGAAACGTGGTAGACAGCCTTGGTTTGTTATCTGGGACTGTTACACCTTCAGAATTGGGAGCTAGTTTCCTGAGATCACCTCTCTGACTAACCTTACTGTCTTCCAATTTAGATTCACCTACTTGTTATAAATTCTAGCAGTAGTAAACTCTGTACCACATCTTCCTTGTCCCTTCATCTACTGACGGTCGCTTGGCGTATTTCCATACCTTGGCTCTTCTGCCTCATGCTGCTAATAGTGAGCTCTGGAAGGAGGGAGAATTGGTTGGGATGATCTTGGAACAATCAGCGGTCTCCTTCATGATGCGTCTGTTAAGGCAGCCCCTGACCGACAGTGTCCATTGGCATCTCTTATGAATGGACAGCACTGTTCTCCCATCTCCCTGGCCTCCCCGCTGGGCTCAGGCAGGTCTGGGTGTTGTCACCTGTGGCAGGATGGATGGTGGCACGTAGGCAGGAGGCGAGAGAGAAGCCACCCAGTGCTGGCTCTGCCAGACGGAGCTGTGCTGTTGGTCAGCTGCCGGCTCCTCGTTATTAGCAGTTAAAAGCACAGGACACCTGGAAGATCTGTGTCTGCATTTCGGTGTTCTCTGGAGAGGGAAAAGCTGGAATACTGCCTTCAGTTTGAGGCTAGCGTCGAAAATCATCCTGGGCAGAAATACTGAGCGGTTGTGGGATTAAAATATGTCTTTTATTACATAAAGTTATAGTTCATGGCAAGAAAAGGCTTTTAGAAGAGAAACTACAGAGGTTCCTTCTGACCTACCATATCCTGTGGCTTACAGTTTTCAGTCTTCAGAATCTTTTCCTGATGATATATGACATGGATTTTTTTTTTTTTAATTGGAAAAGGAAATAGGATATCTTGCTGCTGCTAACAGCTCCTCCTGTGTTCTTTCTCCTTCATCTTACTGTATCTTGCATTCGGTCTTTGCTCTGGCACTCACTTTGTTTCTTTTTTCTTCCAGCTTGTGGTGGAACCTTCCACATGGCTGAAGGCATCTTCAACAGCCCTGGCTACCCGGAAGTTTATCCCTCTAATGTGGAATGTGTCTGGAACATTGTCAGTTCCCCTGGCAACCAGCTCCAGCTGTCTTTTATGTAAATCCTGTTTTTTTTCTTTATGGTGTATTGTTTCAGTGTGAATGAGTCTGCAGGAAGGAAGCACGGTTACTAATAGAATGGACAACTAACAGCATGTGTGTCCAAGCAACTGTTAGAGAACCCGGTGGGAACTTTAGGAAGTCTGTTTCCAAATTTCCTCTGTTTAGTCATAGTTTGGGTTATAAATGGCATTAAAATTCTCTTGAGAATGGTTCTAGAGCCCTGCCTAACATTATGAGGAAGATATGCCTAGGCTCTTTGCATTAATTTGTGGAATGTTTATTTTCAGAGAACAGTAACTGTATCTTTTTTTGAACTAGACACATTTAGAGTCTTCCAGAGAAATACGAACGTTCTTTCTTCCAGCAGAAATCCCCATCATGATGAAGCCTTCCTTTCCCCATATACCCCAATCCACCTTACCTTCTGCTCTACCTCCAGAACAATGATTCTGGAAGTTTTCAGGAGCTTAATGGTTGGTTTGTAAAATCACTGGTATGTTCCTAATTGAACTGTAAGACCTTTTGAATATGGACTATGGATATGGAATCAGTAGTAGAATCCTGCCACATTCAGAGTGGTCTAGAATAAATATTAACAACAATAATGTGTTTTTCGAGAAGTAGGTAGTGAAAAGCACATGGTAAGTGACATGAGTCTTTTTGATGAGTCAGTGGAGAGGTCCCCTGTGATATACTGTACTGGTATGAGACAACGAATATGGAGTGAAATGATTTTGGTATTTAAATTGCCATTTTAAATTAAAAGTCACTTACTATATCATATCACATATTATTGGGCATCATTTTGGATTCTAATTCTGTTTTTGAAGAAATAGAATACATAACTTACCTTTGAGAGAAGAGGGTTATTTTGAGGACACCGGCCTTATTCAAAAAAGTCTTGCTCCTTCTCCTAGACATGCCATTCTGTGCATCAAGAAAGGATTTTATTTTTATTTATTTATTTAAGAAAGGATTTTAAAAAATGCAAGAACAGTCCCATTCGTGGACCACGTGCAAACATCTGAAGTTGCTTTTTCTCAGTCCATCAATCAGACAGTGCCTCTTCAGGGTGCAAGTGGTATTGTGTTAACACAAAGACACCCTCTGAGTGCCTGGAAGGCAATGCGAGGTTAAGCTGCCACATGAGAAAGAAGTTTCTGTTCATTTTTGTCTTAACTAGAAGCTTAAAGTTCTGTATGGGAAGAAATCTATCTATCTATCTATCTATCTATCTATCTATCTATATATATATATATATAAGTTTCACCTGATATATATGTCTTCTTTTATCCAATAAGTATTTTTAAGCCCCTACTGTGTGCTCACATAGTCAGCACACGTGACTCCCAGGCCAGATGCTTTATATATAATGATAATATGAATGAATAAAACAGGATTATTGTTCTTACGATAAAGTTCAAAGTCCTTCAGGTGGCTTACGAGGACTCCTAACTGCCAAATAACAAGGCTTCTTTCTTGGTCTTTTTCTAGTCTCTACCACATTCACATTGTTGACTAATTTGATGTTCACTGAGTGACAGGAACCGAGCCAGGTACAGGGAATGTTTAAGACAGACATCCCATTTGTTGACGAGTTACTAATAAATTAATGCCAAGAAGCTATTTATTTAAAACCTAGAGATTCATTCCATCTATAGGGGATAATCATATACATGTAAGGGCCACCATTAGAGTTTAGGATATCAGATGTAAAATGCATAGCACAAGGTTGATGCATACCAGATGGTCAGTGAATGTTAAATTACCTCACCCTGCCGTTTCTAAAATACCTTGTGTGGCAGTTCACAGTTAAATCCAAATGGATGATGCTGAGCTCTTTCTAGAAGATAGGAGATAAACACAAAAAGCTAGTTTCGTTCATTTTACTGTTTAACAGACACTAAATCCTAATTATCATATAGACAAATCTTAACGACTCAGCTTTTTCCTTTCTTGTCCATAAGAAGTTAATTTTGATTATTTTGTGTTACTTGCTTGATTTTTATTTTTAAAATAAATTTTGTAGAATGCAAGATGTTCCTCTTTATGTAGAGGATAATGAGAAGGGGTTTATGGCAAGGCCTGTGAGTTATTTCTGCCCTGGTCTAAACTGTATCCAGATGGGTGCTTGGAAACATGCCCCTGGGTTGTGTGAGAAGCATATGGAATACGTCAAGTTCAAAACCATGGGGTTTGAATTGTGGACACTGTGGTGAAATTGAGTAAGGAGAAAAACTGGAGAAATTATGATTGAATCTGTAACAAAAAGGAGGGGGGAGAAATAGAATCTAAAAAGGAGTTTTTTGTAAAATAGATATTTAAAGGGATTAACAGAAAATATATTTTATGCTTGCAGAGTGCTTTTCGAAAGTGATTGATCTTGGTTCAAGAATCAAAATGAGATAATGAGAAACAGTGATTGTACTATTTTTGTTCCCCATCATATTTTTACTAAGAGATCTCAGCCAAAGTATTTGGAAAGAGGGTAGATTTGCTTATAAAATGTACTGGCCTAAAACAAAGACTTCCAAGAAAACAATAAGCTTTTCAAAAAGTTTAATTTGATTCTTGTAAGTATCATCCTACCCTCGTTTTTTAATAAAATGTCTTTTCTGTGATTTGGCACTGGTTTATACCAGTGCAGTACTCAAACAGAAAAGACCTTCACTTAGTAATCTTCTGGACCATTGGACTGAACTTAAATGTACATACTGATCATATGGGATCTTGCTAAAATCTACATTCTGATTTAATTGGTTGGTGGGTCTTGATTCTTCATTTAAAAAAGCTCTCAGTCCGTGTTGATGCTGCTGGACCACGTATTGTACTTTTGAGCAGAAAGATTTAGATTTGATTTCATGTAAATCACCTGCGGAGGCAAATGATCTCCCTTTCTTCCCTTCCTACTTTCTGAGAAACCAAACCAAAACAAAGCAATTTCAGCATATCTCACCTTATTGATAATGTTATGGATAATGAAACCAAGATTGAATTTAAGTGCTAAACGTGGCAGTCATCCTAAATATGGATTCATAACAATTGCTTGCCAGAAGTGATTGTCGATAGAAACTTTGTATTATAAAGAGTAAATTGTCAAGGAAGACAATGGGGGCTAAGAACAAATGTGTGGTCTGCTTAGCTTGAGGAGGATTTTTCCTGATTTCTTCTGCTACTAAGCTTCTGATCATAGCTTGCTGCTAAAGCTGTGTCTAGACTATCGATACAGACAATCTATATTGTAGTAACTCACCTTGTTGGGATCATGAGAGCCACAGACTCACTGTGTGGCTAATGACCTACCAAAGCTAGTATCTGGCTCGAGAAGCAATGGTAGAGCAAGTATGACTTGTTTGTTCCAGCCCTATGCTTGGCAGTGAATGCTTGGAAGTGTGCCTGATACATTCGTCCCATAGAGGGGCTTGAGGTGCCCAGAACCTCCAGACTGGTGGTCTGTCATCCTAATTCATTAGCTGAGACAGAGCCCCAGGAGAGCACTCTACTTACTTATCATGTGAAATCACAATGTTGAGCATTGACTGAAAAATACACTCAGTAGAGAAGTTAAGTTTTCTCTTCTCGAGACCTCCCCCCCTTCTGACATTTTCTTCTCTATGGTCTTTCTAGGTCATTCTTTCTCCTTTTTATCTTGTCTTGCCTCTTCTCAGCGAAAACTCCCTCCAGTTACTTCTGGAAAAGGAATAGTTTGCATATGCTTTCTCTATGTTTCTTTTTTTAACCATTACATTATTGTTTCTTTAAAAATTAATTTTAAATTAATAAAATGTTACAGGGCAGCAAAAGTCCCCCTTACTTGTTCAACACAGAGTTAACCTGTATCTTGAATTGCATGTGTATCACTTCCATAAATGTTTTTATAATTTTACTATATATACACTATATGTGTATAATATGGATAGCATCTATATCTATATACCTCCATATACACTACATAGTATTGCTTTTTGTTTTGTGTTTTATGTAAATGGAATCATACTTATTGATTGGATGGGAATTACATTGAATTTATACATTAATTTTTAGAAGGATCTTTATTGACTCTTCATATTCTTGAATTTGGAATATCTCTGCATTTATTTTGGTCCTCTTTTATGTCCTTTGTTAAACTTTCACATTTTTTAAATAGAGGTCTTATAGCTAGACACCTTTTTTCGGTTGTTGCTGTTGGAAAATGGCATCCATTTATGTGACCTGGCCACCTTACCAAAAATAATACCCCCCTTAAATTATTTTTTCCTCTGATCACTACCTCATTTTATGTCTACTTATTTATTATCTATCTTTCCTTCTTGAATAGAAGATCCTGAAAGGGAGGAACATTCTCTATGTTCTTCATTGTCCAACGCCCATGACAGTGTCGGGCAATATAGAAGAGAGTAAAAATTGTTTGCTGAGTAAACGTTGACTAAGTTGCAGTTTCTAAATTTTTGTTTGCAGGTTTAGGGAAACCCTATTTATTTTTGCATATCTTATCCAGCAGCCATTGTATTCTCTAGAATGACAAAGACTTTTTTTTCTCTTTTCTACTGCTGTATCTTTAGTGCCTAGAAGGGGACCTGACACATTAAAGTGCACAATAAATATTTATCAATGAATGAACCCTCCTGAATATTAATTTACAGCTCTTTCCAGTCCTTACAAACTTTCCCTCTTTTTCTTGTCTTGTTTCCCTGGAAAATGCTTCACTGTAATGTGAAACAAAGTGATGAGAACAGGCTCCCTGTGTTGTTTTTGATTCAAAGGAAATGCTTTAAAATTTTTACCTCTAAGTATATTTGCTGTAGGTGTTTTGTAGGCATTTCTCATCCCATTAAGAAAATTTCCTTCTATTCCTAATTTTCTAAGAGTATTTACGATGAGTGGGTGTTGAGTTTTATCAAATGCTTTTTCTGCAATTGTCATTGATTTTCTCTTAGTGTATTTTGCATCTATCTTTTTCTGTTAGTTGTGTGTACAAGTGCGTGTGTGTGTTGAATTTTCTTATTGATCTTCTGTTCTTAAAGCTTTGTTAGTACAACTTGATTAGATTTTACAAATTTATGGATCTATTTTGCTTATATTTTATTCAGGATTTTTCATATATATTGTTAAGTTAGGTTGACCTACACTTTTCTTTCTTTGACATCCTTTGACTGGCTTTGCTGTCAAGATTATGCTAACCTCAACATGCTGGAGACTCACCCTCTTTTCTATTCTTTGTTGCAGTTTGCATAAGATTGAAGTTGGGCTACTGATTCACTGAAGCTTTGGTAGAGTTCCCCTATGAAATCATCTGGGCTCATATTTTGGTTTTGTTTTGTCTGTGCACAACTTTAAATACTGATTTTTGTTTGATTTAATGGATTTTTTTAAGGTTTTTCATTTTTTTTCTTCAACTAAGTATATTATTATATTTTTATAGAAAACTAAGAGTTCAAATTTATGGCATAAGGTTTTTAAGGGATATCATTAAAATTTAAAAAAAACTTAATGTATCTGAAATTAAGTCCTTTTCTTATTAGTTATATTGCTCATTTAAGCTTTCTTTTATTACTGATCAGTTTTATCAGAAGTTTATACTTTATTAGTCTTGTCAAAGTAATAGCTTTTGATATTTTTATCTTTTCTAGTACTTTCTACATTTCTATTTCATAAATTTCAGATGTTTTGTTGTTTCTTTACTTCCCTTTTGTTTTTTTCTGCTTTGATTTTTTAACTTTTAAGATTAGACACCTAGCTCATTTTTCTTAATATTTGTTCTTTTCTTTTATAAACATTTAAAGCTATTAATTTCCCTCTAAATATTGCTTTGACTGTACTTTATAAGTTTTTTTAATATGGTTTTTAAGGATTTTATTTATTTATTTATTTATTTATTTATTTGTCAGAGAAAGAAAAAGAGAGAGAGCGCACCCACAAGCAGGGGAAGCAGTAGGCAGAGGGACAAGCAGGCTTCCCGCGGAGCAGGGAGCCCGATGCGGGACTCGATCCCAGGACCCCAGGATCAGGACCTGAGCTGAAAGCAGATGTTTAACTGACTGAGCCACGCAAGCTTCCTACTCTATAAATTTTAATACACCATGTTTTTACTCTCATTCAGTCCTAAATATAGTCTAATTTCCATTTTGATTTCTTATTTAACACATGGTTTATATAGAAAGACATTTTGTTTCCAAATTATGGGACATTTTGTTATCTCTTTGTTACTCTATTCTAATTTTATTCTATAGTGGTCAGAGAACATGGTTTTTAATAGTTTTAATATTTTCTGAGACTTAATTTGTGGCCAACAACATCTGTACATTTTTAGACATGTTAATGGGAACATGAAAAGAATAATTGTAGAGAATTTGTAAATTCAAATTACTGGGAGTTATAGAAAGCTTTGTTGTTGCTGTTATTGTAATTCACCATCTTATGGAAATCACAAAAATCATCTGTTTTAGTCCTTAGTGTGTTTGAAAAATAATTCTATAGTCAGAAACTGCTCCTTTAAAAGTTACTAATTTATTTTTAGCAACCAAATCCTATAGCCTATTGTTAGTCTCAGATCTGTGCATCATTTGACACTCATCATCACTCTGTATCACCCTCTGTTTCATTTTCTCTCTTGGCTTTTATGACATGACATTGAACTTGTTTTTAGTCCTTTTTTTCACACTTACTCTTGTGTTTGCTGTTTCCCCTTCCTCTTAATATACTCAAAATGCAGGTGTTCCCCTAAGCTTCTGCTGTCATCTCTTCTCTCATTGTCTTTCTATTAATTATCTCCTACGTGTTCATTTCTAAACCCCCAGTCTAGCCATGCTTTCAGTTTTTATCATATACACACAGATGATTTCCAAGTATAGCCCCAGCATATCTTCTGAAGTCCAAACAACATGTTAGCTCCAACAGATAGTTCCACCTTGGTAATACACCATTATGTTAGATTCAGCGTATCTAAAAACAAAAATAGATTTTTCTGCTGTCCCCAGTTACTATATTGTTATATTATATTGCCATTATATGTTACTGCAGAGTAATTTTCTCAAGCAGATCTGTGGTGATCTAATTTTACCACTTAAAATTCAAACTTTTTTTTAATATGGTAAAAGATATATAACATAAAAAATAGCATTTTACCTATTTTTATGTACACAATTCAGTGGCATTATATACATTTACAATTCTGTGCAACCATCACTACTATCCTTTTCTTTATTTCTCTTGGGTAGTTATCTTGGAGAGGAACTTCTAGGCCATTAATTGGATGTGTATTACATTTCATAAGAAACTGCCAAATAATTATTCAAACAGAAATATATGAGACTTCTAATGTGCTTGCTAACCTTTGATCTTGTCAGTCTTTTTCATTTTAGCCATTCTGATGGGTATGAAATGATAACTTACAGTGATATTTAATTTACATTGTTCTGATGCCTAATGACACAGAGTACTTTGGACATTCTCACTGGCTATTCACTCAATTTCTTTTAAGAATCTGTCCAGACCTTTTGTCATTATTAACTTGATTATTTGTTTCTTCGTAGTTTATTTGTAGGATTTCCTTTCATATTTCAGATACGAGTCCCTCATTAGATATATGCTTTGTAATTATCTCTTCTTCTCCCCCTTCACAGTCTGTAACTTGCCTATTCATTTTCTTAGTCATGTCTTTAATGAGGAGAAGTTTTAATTTTTTATGAAGTTGAATTTATTAATTTTTTTAATCTTATGGTTAATGCCTTTTGCATTCAATCTAAGAAATATTTGCCTTCCCCAAGGTTGTAAAGACATTCTCTGTTTTCTTCTAGGAGCTTTATATTTCTGGATCTTATGTTTACATCTATAAGGAGTATTAAATTATTTTCTATGTATGGAGAGAGGCAGAGGTTGAGGGTTTTTTTTCCCCTCCATAAGGATATTCAGTTACTGAAGCACCATCTGTTAGAATGATTTTATTTTCCCCATTGAATTGTCTTGGCAGTGTGGATTGGGTTGTATTGACTGTATATTTATATATCCAAGTTTATAAAACACTAAGGCCAAGTTCTGAAAGCATTCATTTAGCACCTACATGTTCCACACTCTATATGTTACTAGTGATAATCATGAAATAGATATTATTTACTATCTTTCATTCCCCCATGTCATCATAACTGCAGAATATAATACAAGTTGAATAGGCCACATTTCTAAATACTAGCCTGTATAATTACAAATCCCATATTTATTCTGCCTTTTCAGAAATGAAGTACAGATACCTTTGATTGGCACTTAAGCTCTGGCAAAATTAGCTCATCATACTGCTTCAGCTAGGTCTTCTCATGTTTTCCTAAAGGTACCCAATGTTCTAACCAAACTAGACCTCCCACAGATTTCTAAATATGCCCCACCTGTGTGTGTGTGTGTGTGTGTGTGTGCTTTTACTGACATGCATTTTCAGCTCACCCTTTCTGCCTTAAATCCAGTTGATGTTTATATTTCCATCTCAAAAAAATCTCTCCATCAAGCTAGCACTGAACCTCACAATCAGATATGATACCTCTGCCTCAAAATCTTATAACACTTTTAGATCTGAGGGCACTTAAGATATTATGCCTTATAAGATATATTTTTTCCTATATTCTAGAATGCCCAATCTTTCCCCCTAGAAAGAAAACTCCTCAAAGGCAGTGAATGAATTGTCTTTGTAGTTCTTTAATAGGCATTTCAACAAATGTGACTGAAAGAAATATTCTGAGTTGGCTCAAAGATATTGTAGTGAAAGCTAAAGAAAGTTTTATAAAGAACAGTTTAACCCAGCAAATGTTTCAGGATAATCCCAAAGCTTATTCTATCAATTTAATCTTTCTAAACTCTTTTTCTCCCCCCCCAAATTAGAACTTTCCAGTTGGAGGATTCTCGAGACTGTAGCAGAGATTTTGTGGAGGTCCGTGAAGGAAATGCCACCGGTCCCTTGGTGGGGCGATACTGTGGAAATGTCCTCCCCCTCAATTATTCATCCATTGTTGGACATATCCTGTGGATCAGATTTGTCTCAGATGGCTCAGGCAGTGGCACAGGCTTCCAAGCCACATTTACTAAAAGTAAGTTGCTTCTTTTTTATTGATGTCTTCCAGAAGACATCTTATGAACTAGAAAGGATAACAAATTTCTTAGTAACACACAAAGTTAAGAATAATCCTGAACTCTGTTCTCTTAATTTTATTGTATTTGTGGAATTACTTGATTTTGAAATTTATTATAAAAACTAAATTATATATGAATGGCCCACTAAGAGCAAGGGAGAGCATTCTCAATGACTCTAGTATTCTCTTTAAGCCCTAGTTTCTACCTAATGTTACATTAAACTTTTTGTATGATATTTTTTAGAGGCTTCTGATGCATTGTAACTCAGGTTTAGTATATTGATATCAACTGTATTTCATTTGTTCTCATCAACTCTATATTCTTCAAATTCAAAACATTTAGTATTATTTTAGGGTCAAATTAAGTGCTCAGATATAACAGGGTTTTCTTCTAATAGAATAAAACATGAAATATTTTTATTTTCTAACTTGACTTTTCCATAACTAGCTATTCTTCATGTGGTTCCAATATGTCAATTTCCCTTATAAAATTTTTAAAAACATGTCCCATTCTTTTGTAAAAAAAAAAAAAAAAGTAAGATAGGTAAAAATTAGAGAAGGAGCCTGGTAATACCCCTTCGTATGTCCTCAAGTCCCCTGGGGGCTGGGAACCCCTTTTCACATGGGAAGTTATCTCTTTTCACACCATGCAACCTTCTTAGGAGATGGAATTCCATTCACAAAATCACTGTTCTCCAAGGAATTAATAGATAGTACAGAAACCAAAAGGGAAGCAATATTTCTTTCAGTGTTCAGAATAGAAATCACAGTCAATTAAAAGTCTATCCTTTTCAACACCCCTTGCCTTTTGTTTCTTTCAAAGAATCAAAGTTTCTTGATTAAAGAGCTGTTCTAAGTACATCTGATTTACTACTCTGTTTTTCCTCCTAGTATTTGGCAATGATAATATTGTGGGAACTCATGGGAAAGTTGCTTCTCCCTTATGGCCTGGACGTTACCCCCACAACTCCAATTACCAATGGATAGTAAATGTGAATGCATCTCAAGTTATCCATGGTAGAATCTTGGAGATAGACATTGAAGCAGCACCTAACTGCTATTATGACAAATTAAGGGTGAGTTTCTAACTACAATCAGTGTTTATAAATTTTGGTGAATTTCTATTTGCAAAAATAAACCCAAGTTACTGTCTATTCAAGCATTTGTAAATCACACGAAATGGTCTTCCCTAAATCATGATTGCCCTGTCTAGGTTACTGATGAAAAGGTAATTCTGGTATTATATTTATTATCTTTGGATTCTATATCTAAGTTTGTTTTAGCATTGTTGTAATTTACCTGTTGGGCTTTGTCTATGCACATGTGTGTATCTTAAATATTTATTAAGTACTTATTCTACCTTATATCCCATTTTCTTGTGTATTCTTATGTTACAGTGTTAAAAGTTTGAAGGATCATTTTAAAATAAATGAATAAATAATTGTGGTGGTTATTGCCATCCAGACATTGGTCGTTGCATCAATTTCAGAAACACTATCACATTCTTTTTTTTTTTTTTAGCCTTATTCAGGTATATTTGACAAATAAGTATTGTGTATATATATATATAAGATGTACAACTTGATGTTGCAATATATGTATCCATTGTGAAATAATCACCACAATCAAGCTAATTAATATATCTGCCACCTTGTATGGTTATCATTTGAAGTGTGTGTGTGTGTGTGTGTGTGTGTGTGTGTGTGTGTGTGTGTTGTGTGTGTGGTAAGAATAGTTAAGATATACCCTCTTAGCAAATTTCAAGTATATAATACAGACAGTATTACATATTACAGTATTAGCTATAGTCACATTGCTGCACATTAGTGCTCCAGAATTATTCATCGTGCATCACTGAAACTTTGTAACCTTGACCAACATCTCCCTATTTCCCTCTCTCCCCATCCCCGGCAACCATCATTCTACTTTCTCCTTCTATGAGTTCAACAATTTTATCAGATTCTCAAAAGGCAGGATTCCGTCGTATTCATCTTGGGTCTACAGTGCCTCACATAGAATTGAGTACCTAATAGATGCTCAGTATGTGTGGAAATCATTATTATATGGAGTGAAAAACTTAGCTTATATAGTAGCTTCAGTAGAGAAATTTATAACAATTATAATGAACTTGTTCCAAATTATTTAGAAGATAAAGGAAGGGATAGGAAGTGTGGTTGGATAGCATTCATCCACATGTGCTGAAAAAAAAATGTGCTCCATGCTATGTGTTTGTAATGATCAAAATGTGTCTCTGAATACGTAATTTAATATTTTAGACCAAATGAATAAAATTTATTGAGTGCTTTGAATGTGTGTTGATCCCTTGCAAGCTGTAATTCTTTTGTTGTCATTAATTCTGCTTTCAGTTATCTGTCCACTTTAATTAAACCTTTCCTCTTTCTTCTTGTTTTCTCCCTTTCTTTCTAATTCCTTCCCTTGAGGCTCCAAAGCATTCAGTAAGATCTACTGTTGTGGAACCATCTCGGTTCCTACTTTTCCACCCCCAAATTTTACTGTAAATGAAATAACAAGCTATATCACACAGAGCTTGTGTATTAACACAATTCTGCAGCAAAGATAAAATTATTTTAAAACACCTTAAATTTTTTGTAATCATATTTTATATTTAATGGTGCTTCCTCTTTGGACTGATACTTAAAATGTTTACTTACTTTTTCCTATTATGATGAAATTATAATAACATAAAGCAACCTTTCAGTTTTCTTTTTTATGAAGAAAAATAGAGGTAGTTCCCTAAATTCAGTGCTCTATTATCAGTTTTTCTTTCTTTCTTTTTTTTTCTTTTACATGCAGATTTATGATGGCCTTGGTGTTCATTCCCGCCTAATTGGAACTTATTGTGGTACCCAGACCGCAACTTTTAGCTCCTCTAGAAATTCTTTGACATTTCAGTTTTCTTCCGATTCTTCAGTCACAGGGAAAGGATTCTTTCTGGAGTGGTTTGCCGTGAATGTCTCTGTTGGACCTTTACCTACTATTGCTACAGGTGTGTTTGGTAATAAACAAAATTCTGCTTAGGGGCTGATATGTTTGGGCTAGTCGTTCAAATGGTCTTACCATAACAGAAGCCAAATACATAAATGACTAAGAAAACTAAGTACAGCCCTAAAGCCCTTCCTCCATATGTTCAGGTGTTCTCTTAATTTCATAAATACTGCATTTTTTAAAAACTGTACATTTGCTTTTTAAAAATGCTGGTTTCCCATTATATGTTTTTATTTTAATTAAGGGTTTGATATCCATGAGGCATTCTATTTATAATTTTTCTTCCTTCCTTCCTTCCTTCCTTCCTTTCTTTCTTTCTTTTAGATAGAGAGGGCACACCAGGGGGTTGGAAGGGCAGAGGGAGAGGGAGAATCTTAAGCAGGCTCCACACTCAGTGCTGAGCCCAATATACTCAGCATGGAGTCAGATGCAGGGCTGGATCTCATGACCCTGACATCATGACCTGAGCCGAAATCAAGAGTCAGACGCTTAACCGACTGAGCCACCCAGATGCTCCTGCTTATCATTTCTAGAGATCCTTTTAGATATCTCTGAAAATTTGATTTGTAAATACGGTGCATGCTCACACACATACAACATTATGAATCAACTAGTAGGGAGAAGCAACTGTGTTTTCTCTATATTTTATTTTAAATGTACTTTTAGAAATGCTTCACTTTCTCCTTAGCTGGTTGCAAACCTTCATGTTTCATGTAAAATTAGCCTAATTGTTAAAGTTTTATTTTACTATGTTTAAGACCTCCTTAATCCCCTCAGTAAGCAGTGTTTGGGGAGACTAATTTTTCCTTAATAATTTGTTTAAACAATTTTGAATGGCTTTTATGGGGTGACATAGAAGTTTGACATACATTTCTTGGAGGATATTGTCAGTCCTTGGTATACAGTTGACCCTTGAACAACACAGGTTTAAAACTGCATGGGATTAAAAAAATCCACTTATATGAGAATTTTTTTCAATAAACACAGTCGTCCAGGGCTGTAAATGTGTTTTCTCTTTCTGGTGATTTTCTTAGCATTTTCTTTTCTCTAGCTTACTTTATTGTAAGAATACAGCATATAATACACATAACATACAAAATATGTGTTAATTGACTATGTCATCGGTAAAACTTCTGGTCAACAGTAGGCTATTAGTAATTAAGTTCTTGGGCAGTCAAAAGTTACATGGATTTTTGGGGTGCCTGGCTGGCTCAGTTGGTAGAGTACATAGCTCTTAATCTCAGGGCCATGAGCTTAAGTCCACATTGGGCATGTAGCGTACTTAAAAAAAAGTTACATGGTTGGCACACCTAAACCCCTCACCCGCAATCAACTATACCTGATTGAGACACGTTATCATAGGTTCTCATTGAAGAATATTCAAACTTTGAACTTGTTCTAAGACTACACAAATCCTAAAAGATTAGAGTCTATTTTTTTCTAGCTTCTTGGGAATTTGTATTGGCAGAGAAAAATGTTAAAGGTATAATTCATACTTGTTTTTATTTAATGCCCCTAGAGTATTCTGTTCTGAGATGTTATTTTCACCTCCCTTACAAGATGCTACCATAACATTGAATATGAATTTCTTTCCTAAAATATTAACCTACTTATCTAAGAGCAAAGAACCATCAACAAGATTGCCAAATGTAATTTAGAGCTATCCATTTAATTCTGGAAATCTCTCGTAAGTAAACTTGAGCTAAGCTTTTTTTTGTATCCACAAATCTCAAGTTAGAAAAGGAATCACTTATTCATGCAAAATATTATATAAACAAATATAATTTAGTACTCAAAAAATGAAAAATTCTTTTCTCATACTTATGCTCTGTAATTATATGATTTAAGTGGATAAGCAAATATAGTATCATAAATCTCATTTTCCTCAATCAAGAACAGTGGAAAAGGAGGGGTGCCTGGGTGGCTCAGTCGTTAAGCATCTGCCTTCGGCTCAGGTCATGATCCCAGGGTCCTGGGATCGAGCGCCACATTGGGCTCCCTGCTCTGCAGGAAGCCTGCTTCTCCCTCTCCCACTCCCTCTGCTTGTGTTCCCTCTCTTGCTGTGTCTCTCTCTGTCAAATAAATAAATAAAATCTTAAAAAAAAAAAACGGGAAAAGTAAAGTGAAAGGTAAGAGAATTTTATAATTTACTAGGTATCTAGAACATTCTGAGTCATTAAAACTAAAAAAACAACATTTTAAAATGTATTAATATATTGAACATTGTACCATCAGCATTTCTTACACATACATAGGTTTAGTTTAATTCAATAAACATTTATTGAGGATTTGTTATAGATGTACCAAGATGACTAAGTAAAGAAAGATATGATCTCAACTCTCCAGGAGCTTAAAAATAATTGGGAAAAACAAAGTATTCATATGTCTGTTAAATAACAATATAGTAATTAAATTATTTAATGACAAAGCAGGCGGTACAGGCAGAAGAAAAGCAAGCAAAGGAAACTGAGCTTAATGTGACCTAGGATCATCTGAAGGGAAATAAACCTGTCAAGTAGGAAAACGTTAGTTGGCATATCAGTCAGGACATGTTCAGTTATGCTGCAGTAACAAACAATTCCAAACTCTGAGTTGCTGAAAAATAATAGTTTCTTTCTGGTTTGTGCTAAACATCCCTTTTAGATTAACTAGGTGCCTTGTCATCAGTATCATTCCATAACACAGGATCTCACTTTGTCTGGGGCATTGACTGTGATCATGGCAGGGGGACAGAGAGCCCTGGCACATCTCAGTGTAAAAGTGCTCATCTTAAAAGTGACACAAGTCATTTTGCTTGTAAGTCATTGGCTCAAACTGGTCAAATGACCTCATTCAACCACAAAAGTATCAGGACGTGTAATTTCACCACATGTTTGGAAATGAGGATAAATGAATATTTGATCAAAAAGACTAATGACCCATAGTTAGTGCGACAACTGCCTTTTATAAATTCAAGATAGGAAATATTTCACATAGAGGAAAATCTTAACATTTGAAGACACTGAGTAATATTCAGCCTTTCACTTGAAAATTGCTCTCATTTGTCTCTTTTTTCTTTACTTCTGTAGCCTATGTAGTAATAGGATAAAGGAATTAGGATGTAGTCCTATAAAATTTTACACTCACTTCCTGGTGGTCCTAGTAAGATTCGAACATGTACTGATATAAGTAATAAACCTCTGGAATGGTGGAGTAAGGATCTCTGAAAATCCATTCCTGTGTAAAAACAATGAGAACATTGTCAAAATCAACTTTTGAGAACTCTGGAAATTAATCAAAACTTGCTACAGTCTAAAGAGTGTTTATTCAAGGATGATGGCCAAATCTCAGTGAAAGAGTCAACTTTCTGGCATCTTAATTCTTCCTATTTCCATCTCTCCCCTTGCCTCAGCTTTGTAGTTGCCTTTCAGTATCCTCACAAGTATGGTAGCTGTGAAAACCAGCAGCCTAGGAACTATTAGAAGGGGTAGAACAAGTTTGGAGCTATAGAAAACACCCTATTTCCTAGGAATTACCATAATCTGACCTATCTGGCAACTTCCTAGGAGAGCTGCATTCTCAGGACTTGTCTTCATTTGACCTGCCTCAGAGGTTGCTCAGTGCCAATAGCTCTATCCCCAGTGTGTTTGTGGAAAACAATCAGTGGCAGTTGTTTAACATCACAATTGCGTGTGGCAGTGATACCAGCTGCAGCTAACAAGAGACTGAATAAAACTGTAAAAGGAAAAACCTGGGGAATGAGATATTCATAGGGAGCTTTGGAAAACTCTGACATACATCTGGGAATCTAGAAAGCCACACACATGTGCAAGGCTGTGCCCATGTCCAAGAAAAGACACAAGAAAGCCCTAAACTCTTACCTCTATATGATCTTGAGGATCTGTGTAAGCAGGAAACAAAGTCTAAGGCAGAGTTGTACACTGCCTGCTAGAGCCTTAAAGACATATTCCAACACACATAGATTTTGAATTTGCTATTATAAATACGTTAAAAAGTTAAAAGGAACCATGTCTAAAGAATTAAAGGAAAATATGGGAATAATGTATCACCAAATAGAAAATATCAATAAAGTGATAGAAATTATTAAAAGAAAAAAACCCAACCAATTAGAAATTCTAGAGTTGAAATGTATCATAATTGGAAAAAAAAAAAAAAATCCCTGGGGAAGCTCAAGGACAGCTTTGAGCAGGCAGAAGAAAGAATCAGTGAACTTGAAGATAAATCAATTGAGATTAGCCTGTCTGCTAGAAAGCAAGAAAAAGACTGAAAAAACTGTACAGAACCTCAGAAACTATCAGTTATACTAACATATGTACAATGAGAATCCCAGAAGAAGAGGGAGAAAGCGGAACAAAGAATATTTGAAGAAATAGTGTCCAAATATTGATAAAAAAATATTAATCTACACATCCAATCTCCAACATCCAAGAAGTTCAGTAAATTCCAAATAGGATAAACTCACTGAGATCCACATCTAGACACATCACAAATATCAAAGCTGGAGAAAAAGTGATCGTCCTCAAAAGACCAAGAGAAAGTGACCTATCAAAGAAAAGGAGTCCTCAATGAGATTACTACCTCCCTTCTCATCAGAGACCATGAAGGCCAGAAGGCAGTGGAATGACATATTCAAAGTGCTGAAATAAAAAGACTGTTGATTAAAAATCCTTATCTAGCAAATTTATCCTCCAAACTAAGGAGAAATTAAAACACTCCCAGATAAATTGAAAATTCAGAGAATTTATTGCTAGCAGATCTACTATACAAGAAATTCTAGTGGGAGGTCTTCAGGCTGAAATGAAAGTACTATAGCATGTTTTCACTACTACTAAACAGTAAAGTAATGCCGTAAGTAAATATGAAGATGTTATAAATGTACTTTTGTTTGTAGATCTTTTCTTCTGTCTGATTTAAAGACATCAAGCAATGACTATAAAACTATGTTGATGGGTTTGTAATGTTTAAATATATAATTTTTATGACAATAATAGCATCAAAGGATGGGAGGGTTGGAATGGAATCATATTTGAGCAAAGTTTTGTATACTATTCAAACTACTAAATTAATATTAATCCAAACTACACTGATTCAAATTAAAAGGCTAATTGTAATCCTGAGACAACCACTGAGAAAATAACTTAAAAAATATAGAGTAAAAAGAAGAATGAGTGAATTAAAGTGGTATACTAGAAAACATATTTAACACTCACTAGGACGGTTATAATCAATAAGACAAACAATAACAAGTGTTGGCAAGGATGTGGAGAAATTGGAACCCTGTGTATTGCTGGTAAAAATATAAAAAGGTATAACCATTTTGGAAAACTGTTTAGCAGTTGCTCAAAAATGGAAACACAGGGTGCCTGACTCAGTTGGTTAAGCAACTGCCTTTGGCTCAGGTCATGATCCTGGAGTCCCGGGATCGAGTCCCACATCGGGCTCCCTGCTCAGCAGGGAGTCTACTTCTCCCTCTGACCCTCTTCCCTCTCGTGCTCTCTATCTCCCATTCTCTCTCTCTCAAATAAATAAATAAAATCTTTAAAAAAAATGGAAACACAGGGTGACCATATGATCCAGCAATTAAATTCCTAGTCGTATACCTAATGGCATTAAAACATATGTCCACACAAAAATTTATACACCGAATGTCCATAGAGGCATTATTCAGAATAGTGAAAAAGCAGAAACAACCCAAATGTCAAACAGCTGATAAAATTTAGTGCAGTATATCCACACAGTGGAGTACTAGTCAGCCTTAAAAAAGGAAATGAGTGAATGAAGGGAAATGAAGGAAATACTGATGTGATGCCTGCTGCAATACGAATGAACTTTAAAACATGATGCTAAGTGAATGAAGCTCACCACAAAAGCTAATCACATATTGTATGAATATATATACATGAAATGTCAAGAACAGGCAAATCCATAGAGAGAGTCAGAAAGCCAATTAGTGGTTCCCATGGACTGCTAGAGTGGAAAACAGGCAAGCTATTAGTGTTAATGGGTTTGAAGTGTCTTTTGGAATGGTGAAAGTGCTCTAAAATGATCAGTGATGGTTACAGAACTTTGTGAATATACTAAAACCCACTGAATTGTATATTTTAAAAGGGCAAGTTTTATGAGATCTACAGAATAGTTCAATAAAGCTAATTTTAAACAAACTGAGTCAGAAATAAAAGCTGTTGTTATACATTTTACCAAATTGAAAACTATTTCAAGGTTGCCCAGATATAAATTACATGGTGAATAGCTATGCTGAAAAAATGAAGATTGAAGTCCAGAGGAAACATAAATAATAGTAACAAAGAATCATAATAGGGTCTTCTACATGAACTAACTTCATGCTCAACAAAACAGACACTAATCAATAAATGGGCTGTGTGACAAAACTATGGTGAGAAAAGCAGAATAAAGTGTGTTTTTCCCCACACAAAAAAATCAATTAAGGGAAATCACAGCTGTGTGAGTCAGCAGGTTTAAGAAAATCTTTCTAGATTTCTTTGAGAACCCTGTTTTAATTGGTTGTTTCCCCTAGGTTCAGGGCTGCCACTTTAAAGTGAACGTGCTACCTTCTCTCCCGTGGGAGGTATTTCATAGGTGTTATTTTTTCTTCAACAGGTGCTTGTGGGGGCTTCCTGAGGACAGGAGATGCGCCAGTCTTTCTCTTCTCCCCAGGGTGGCCCGAAAGCTACAGTAACAATGTTGACTGCATGTGGCTTATTCAGGCTCCAGATTCTACTGTGGAACTCAACATCCTTTCCCTAGACATCGAAGCTCACAGAACTTGTGACTATGACAACCTTGTGATAAGAGATGGTGAGAAGCATTTAAACAAAACAAAAAGGCCAAGTTTCAGCCCTAACACATATTTAGTTACATTCAGTTATGATAATACTTGTTCGCTGTCTCCATCCGTTTTATACGGAAGTTCCCAGATACCATGGTCAGTGAAGGCACCCAGTACCAGAGTTGGCTACAATCTCTAAAGAATGTAAGGATAGTATTAAATGTTTTGTAACAAACGAATGCACATACTATGTCAGGGACAGCATTACATTCCTAAGAAAAAGCCCTACCTTTAGCTTAAGTAGGAAGTAATGGTCTGAGTTTCCAGGTGGTGCTGCTTTCTTGATGAAAGGTCTTGGAGATAAATTTTGATATTTTAGACCTATGGCTTTCAGATCCAAGTGTGAAAAAGTTGCAAATAATTGCAATATATTCCATTCTCTTTGTCTACTGAATTTTTGGGTAGAATAGGCAGAATTAAGGGCTAACATTTTTCATCTTTTCTTCTATGCACAGGTGTGGTGTTGCAATGCAATTAGTGGCATAATACTAAGATGCAACATGTACAAAATTGTGCTTCACAATTCACATGGCTGGAGAAGAGGAAAGCCCCATCCTCTGATCAGTGTTTCTCACATTGTGGTCCTCAGACCCGGCCCCCGCAGAATCAGTGTTACCAGGGAACTTGTTAGAAATGCAAATCTTTCAGCCACACCCCAGACCTACTAAAGTAGAAACTCTCCGGACGGGTCCTAGATCTGTGATTTAAAAAACCTTCCAGGCGGGCCGTGTTTAGGGTGAGGAAAGTAAGGCAGAATTGTGCAAACTGCAGGGTCAGATTCTACCTTGGTTTAAAATTTTGGTATTTTGTCCATTTTACATTAAATTTTAATTTTTAAAATATTGCACTAAAATATTATTTATCTTGATTTCTAAGGTCTTTGGCCCCTCCCTGAATGTTGCCCGTGATGCGAGTACTTCACTTGCCTGACCCTTGTCCCTGCCTCCAGATGATACTGATAGTCTCTAAAGTTTGAGAACCACTACCCACCATGATAAAGACATCAAGACCTCACATGCCTACCTAGACAGCAGGGAACATAACTAGGGAAGTGTGAGACTGGAGAACAGCGTTAAAGGAGCAGCTGCTAAGAAGGCAGGCTCAGTGTTATTTAGCTTCCTGTCTTCTAAGAGATATGAAAGATACAGAATTTTCTATGAATTTCCCAATTGTTAGATTTTGGAAATTAATGAAAAATGCTTCAGAGCATATTGTGGACCAAACATGTGTTTGCTTTTTGCCCAGAGGTTACTCGTATGCAAGTTCTTATCTCCCTCATCCCCTCAACCCTAGACTCTCATGAAGTACAGTTAGGAAATGGCAGAAGTGCTTTATTTTCCTTTTGTTGAGGCTGGGCACAAAGACTCAAATCAAACATACAAATGAGATAAGATGATAAATCTTAACTTTTCCCCTTTTTCCTATCAACCATCAGCTATTAGCACATTGCCCAGAGAAATTATCATCTTTTCTCACATCAAGGCATTCCTGTGGATGTTAAAATTTAAAACTTTTCATGTAATGAAATGAGTGTGTCCTTGCACACATATTCTGAGTGTTCAAGTAGAATCAAGTAGAAACTTTAAAAAAATATCTTCAGTAGGTAACTCCAGTAATGAAGTAAATTATGGTTACTCTTTTAACATTCACTTTCTATTGAGTTGCTTTTTGTTTCACCAATAGTTTTTCTTAGAAGCCTGAGGCCTGAGAGTTGTTTTCTTCTTCTTCTGTGTGACCTTGCACAAAATACTAAATGTCTCCAAGTCTGTTTTATTGTCTGTGAAAGAGAGAGACCAATATCTACTTCTTGGAATTGTTATATCAGGGAACATAATACATGCAAAATTCCCAGCAAAAGTCCTGGCATTTTATAGATGTGGAATTCAGAATTGTTTAATTTAGATTTCCATTTACTTTGCTAGAGATATTTTTAAAATAGGTTTCATCATAAACTTTATAGACTGGAAGTGTTCCTACTGAGACATAGAGCTTGGGAGCTCAGCAAATTGACTTATATGCCAAAACAATGACAGTGTTTTAAATTGGAGTGTGACCTATCGAAAGAAATTTTTATTCACAACAGGAGTAGGTACTGAATAGGCTCATTAGTTCCTCATATGTTTCTTTACTCATTCAAGAAGTAGCTATTGAGTGCCGACTGTAGCGGTTGGTGGGTATTTTGTTCATTTGCAGTGTTTAGTCTACATTTAGAATGAAATTTCAAGTCCCACTCCAATTGTTCGTTTTTCATTCAGACAGGGTTTTTTTTTTTTTTGCTTCTGAGTAGCAGTGGCATATCACATTCTGAAGCAAATATCTAAAGCCATTGACCACAAGCAATAATACTTAGAGGCCACTTGTGCCACTGACCAGTCATCACAGGCCTTCAGCCTGTGGCTGTTGGCCCCAAGCGGGCTGTGGACTTTCCTGGGCCACCCCAGAGAGGGCCCTGCACCTTCCTGGGAGACCTGAGGCACTCTCTCATCTGCTTATTCATTTTTTTTACAGGATTGTGATGGTTCAAGACTGAATCCATTTTTTCCAGACCACGTACCAACAAATTTTACATACCTAAGATTCCCCCTAATTGAGGTTCTGTGAAACTACATTGGCCCTAGGGGGGGGAAAAAAAAAAGATAAAGGGGGGGAAGGCAAAAAAATACTTTTGTCAAAAACCAGTAATCCTTCTATTATTTATAGCTATAAAATGTACTTCCTTTGTGATCCTAGAGAAATCTAATAGCATAGTTTGAGCATCTGGAGTTATTTAGCGAGGGTTTTAAATCCCTGTTGACTTCTATACTCTGTGCCCTTGGGCAAATTATATATCTTTCCTAAGACTGTTTCCTTACAAAATTGAGATAATAAAAATACCTACCTAATAGTGTTATTGTGAAGATACAGTTTGATATTCCATGTAAAGCACTCAAAGTAGTAATAGTAATTGCTTGATAAATGTCAGCTATTGGTAATGTTGGCCTCAGTTTCCCCATCTCTAAAATGAGGGGTCTCGAGTAGAAAGAGAATCGCCAGACTACCCTGTAGCCCTGGTTCTTTACATTTGATTTTCCCCTCTCTTTAAAAATCAGGTTCATCCCTGCCACAATCCATATGGTAAAGTTGTGGAAGGTTCTAGAAATACCTCAGTATTTACTGTGGATACTGGGGGGAGAAACAAACCATCAGATGGTTGTTGGGTTATCTACCAACTCATCAGTTAGGCAACCAATAAGTAATTATTTAGAGATAAGCATTGTTCCATCAGACAGTCTGAGGTGAAGTTTAGAAAAGAAATAAAAATCAGTAGACCCTACCCCGTCTCACTGAGAGAGAAAATATGCACCTCTGATATAAATACCAATGTACAATAAACTTCAACATTTTCTGATATAGACAGAGAATAGTCACAGAAACAATTTGGGGCAAAATGTGTAGCAAAATATCCCAGTGAAAATAGCCAGCGCAAAAGGAGTTACAGAGAGAATCTTTTGAATTGTAAAAAACACAAAAATTTCCAGAGGCCAGAAACCCTGCAAAGAATACCTTTCAAGCATCTCCTTCATATAGCTATGCCATTGAATTTGTAATCCCAGACAATACCCTGTTTTCTGAAGTAATTAATAATGAGTGAGTTTTAGACGGTGATCAATGTCAAAGGGATTCATTTTGCTGGTTGCGTTAAAGGGGCAAATTTCCTCATGTCTCCTATTCTGTTTTTTGGTTTTTATAAGCTTGAAGTTTATTAATTATTTTCCTTAGAGGGAGAAGAAAACCATGTATTTTCCCAGCCAAGGAATCCAAATATTTTATAATTTCCTTTGCTCTACTCTGGCTTTGATTGTGGCTTTGTTCCAAGTTGCTTATATCCAAGAGTAGTAAAAAGGAAAAAGAACCATGAGGTGACCCAGTTGTCCTTTGCTTCTCTCCCTGGAGGGCACACTTGCTGAAACTGTCTTTTTTCATCCTCCACACAGTGGACATAAGTATGTTCTTTTAATAGCAAAAGGAATAAACCACATCAAACAAATGGAAAGTTTAAAAAACCCACAAAAACACAGTCACAACTAAAAAACCCTCTGGAGCTGAAGAGAGGGTCATATAAACATAGCACACCTCTTGGCAAATGACTTTACAACATTAGTGTAGCATCTGAGGCTGAAGTTCTCTTTTAGATACTTGACCTTCAGCGATCAGAGTGATTTAGCTGAGTCTCTAACATACATGTCAGCACTGCTCCTCCATAATTTCCCAACCTCCATGTACCCTGATTTTGAGTTTTAGTGCCAGGGAAAACTGTCACCCAGTTTTTAAAAAGACAGTGGGAACTGTCAAAGGAGATTTTAACATAAAAGGTAAAGCAAAAGGTAGGCAGCAGGATTAGGAGCTGGAGCCAGAATGATGTAACTCCTGGAGGGTCCTTCTATTTGAGAACCTCATGATCTCCTAGGATGGGTGATGTTCCGAGAAAAATGTGTGAGCTGCTTTGTCTGGGTTGCAAAGGATGGCGGAGGAGATTCTGAAGACACCGCATTCTGCTGCTGACATTTCCTTTCTTTGGCGTAGGAGACAGTAACCTGGCCCCGCAGCTTGCAGTTCTCTGTGGCAGAGAGATCCCTGGACCCATCCGGTCCACTGGAGAGTACATGTTCATCCGGCTCACCTCGGACTTCAGTATAACTGGAGCGGGCTTCAATGCATCCTTTCACAAAAGTAATATGCTCGTTTTTTTTATGTCATGTCATGTCATCTCACTTCATTCTCTCTCTCTCTCTTTCTCTAGTATACTCTGCTTATTTTTTACATGGTTCTCTGCCCAGCCTCTGGATGGCTATCCTGTGTCAGCTACTGAGTCCGATCCAAAAAACGGTGGCCGAGTGGTACATAAGGATCCCCTGCCTTCAGGTCTCTGGGTGGGACATCTTCCCCCCCACCCCTCCAAAAAAGGAGTTGTGTTCTGGTGGGCCCAAGAATGAGATCTTTAAAACAATTTTTCAGCCTAGCCGAGGGCTTCAGCTAGAACAGAACTAGACAACACTTATCCATAACACATCGAAGGAACGATGTCAGAGTAATCTTCAGTCTAAGAAATAGACAAAGGAAAACAAGATACCTTCAGAAAGCTCTTGGTTTAAACCACTCATTGGAGGGTTGGCTGGAAGAATTTTTTTCTCTTGAAATATAAGTTTGATGAGTCAGAGAATGTGCACAATACATGGGTGGCGATCATGTGCAGTATGATCGAGACTTTCAAACCTTGATAAAATTCTCTCACATGTCCAATAATAAGTTTAAAGCCAAATAAGATTAAAATTAAAGAAGGAGTCCATGAAATATGGAACATCGAAAGACGCTTGTGCTTTTAAGCAAAAAACATAATTTTAAAGTAGACTCTCGATATAGACATTACAAATTTATCTAATATTTTCCTGCACTGTTATATATGTCTTTTAGAGAGTAGGGAGCAATCGAAGATAAATTATCTTCTTCACACTCACGGAAGCAGACTGCATAGTGGTTTAAGAGAATGGGCTTCGAAATCAGACCTATGATAAATTTCCACCTGTGATTTAAGTGGTTGTGTGAACTCGCTGCCCTCCCTCGTTGAGTTGCTCAGCCCCTGACAATGGGCAAATTAATGCCTGCTCCCTCCATCCACTCTCTTCTTCCTCTTCCAACCTCTCTCTCTCTCCTGTTCATGGGTATGACAGATGTACGTGTGCACGTATAAATGTACATAGGTGTGTGTGTGCGCGTGCACACCCACACGCCGGACGGCTGCACGTCTGGAAGGTGTTTCCAATTTAACATGTGAAACCTGAACTCTTGCTTTCCCACCCCCTTCCGCCCTCCAAACCTGCTCATTCCACACTCTGCACCATCTTGATAAACGGAAAGTGTATTCTTTCTAGTTGCTTAAGCCAAAAATTTTGATGTCATTCTTGATCCTTCTCTTTCTCTCACACCCCATGTCCTAACCATCAACAAATCACAATGATTCTACCTTCCCAGTATATCTAGAGCCCAGCCACTCCCCACCTTTCTCCTGCTACCACCCTAGTCCAGGCCCTATCTATCATCTCTCCTTGGACTCAGGCAGTCATCCCCTTATCGGACACCCTGCCTGTGCGTTTCCCTGCCTGCCCCCCTTACAGTCCAAGTATCGCAGACAGAGCTATGCTTTTAAAGTCTACGTCAGGTCGTGCCATTCTGATGCTCAAAACCCTTGAATGTCTTCCTCTTTTACTTAAAATAAGTCCTTTCAGTTTCCTGAATGACTTAGCCCTGCTTTCTTTGGGATCACTCACTGTTGTCTCATTAATTCTGATTTACATGATGTACCACTCAAGCCTTTACACCAAGTGTTTTCTGAACTGGAACCCTCTTCTCTCACAAAGCCGTATGGCTTGATCCCTCATTTCTTCAGGTCTCTGTTCAGGGGATACCGTAACACCGTGGCCTTCTCTAACTTCCCCAGACAATACTATGCCATTCTCCCTCCCCCTATTAACTTTTCTTTGTAGAGTTTATCCCCATCCCATATATTATATATGTGTTTATTGTATGTCTTACTCGTCTATAAAGTAAGCTTCTGAAAGTAATTTGTCTCTGTTGCTTATTTCTGTATCCTAATCTTAGGAGAAACCACAAGATGAGTACCCTGTCATCTGTGCTCAGCAAATGCTTGTTGGGGTAATCATTTCTTATACTTTGGTCCCAGTTAGTTTCAAACCACATTTCTATTGCCTACACTTTAAAAATCCTCAAGAAAAACAGGAAAGCATAAAAATCCCATTGTAAATGTCACTTAAGTAAATTACCTTTGTTTCTTCTTGGAAAGGTTGTGGTGGATATTTGCATGCAGACAGAGGGATTATCACATCCCCTCGGTATCCGGAGACCTACAGTCCCAACCTCAACTGCTCTTGGCACATTCTGGTTCAGAGTGGTCTGACCATTGCTGTCCATTTTGAACAGCCCTTCCAGATTCCAAATGGAGATTCTTCTTGCAGTCAGGGGGACTACTTGGTGGTAGGTCATGCTTGCTACCTTTTCTAATTATTATCTTTGCAGTCTTCATTCCAAAAACAAAACGATGATTCTTCTCTCCTGGGACATAAATTGAGAGGACTTGGGCACTCCATCTCTCTCAATATGAAGGAATTTATGCAATTTTAATTTGTGTTCCTAGCTGAAAAACGGACCTGATACCCATTCTCCACCCTTGGGACTCCATGGAGGAAATGGTCATTTTTGTGGCAGTCATCCTTCATCCACTCTGTTCACCTCAGATAATCAAATGTTTGTTCAGTTTATTTCTGATGCTAGTAATGGAGGGCAAGGATTTAAGATCAAATATGAGGCAAAGAGTTTAGGTAAGTATTTTCACAAAGCATAACGCCCATATTTTTCCTGCAGTTGCTTGGTCTTCCTTGTTTAAATAGATCTGAGGAAAAAATGCGTGAAGTTTTCTTTTCTAAAGTAAGAATAATAATTTAACAAGAATAGCGACCTGTTTTCAGGTACTTTACTATATTCCTGATACATTCAGTATCTCATCATGGCTACTTTTTAAGGAAGGTATCATTTCCGTTCTACAGATAAGTAAAATGAGGCTTAGATTTTTTCCAAGCATACTTATCAAGAGAATGAACAAAGTAAAATTCTCCATAAGTATAAATTAAACTGATCTTACAGATATCCTGATATTTCTTCGTCCTTTCTATTATACCATGTCTAATTATAAGTTACACTCAGTTATGGAAACATTGTAAGAATGATAATTACATTGTTTTATAATCATTTGTATGCTTTCTTTTAAAATGAACACATATTCCTCTGATTCTCTTATTACCCACTTAATTATATATTACAGTGATCTTTAATTACCTTTGCTTAATTATACTTGATTAAAATTATATTTAATTCTGCTGTAACGACTTAATTTTATGACATTTATTTTTATATAATGTTTAATTGAATAAATAAGTAAATAAGCATAGTTTCAAAAGAGAGAGTAATGTTAGCAGAGAACAGATCTTTGCTTTTCCCCCCCAAATTAGATAATATGGATTTCAGGATAATCATATGACCACAATCCCAGATTCCTGAGTATATTTTAAAAAACATATTAATCTAAATTTTATGTATCTATATAATATCTAATATAATCTAATAAAAAATAATCTAATTTTTATATCGATATTTTACTGCATATTCTCTAAAATATGAGATTTTAAAATGTCAGCATAATTTGTTTATTCTGGAAGAGGAGAAGAAATAAAGGTCTACCAAATGACACAGAAAATCATCTAATAGCTTGGGTAGGTTCCATGATTACGGGGAATGTACTTCTGTTACTTCCCACTACATACAGCTCTGGCATTTGGAAGGAGCCTTGAAAGACAGCTCTGTGAATGCCAGCACCATTACTTTATAGGTTGAGAGTTTGTTACCCCTCTCTATCTCTCTGCTGAGCTCGGCTGCTGAATCCTGCCTGGGCAGAATGTCACTGGGCATTGAGGCTTCGTAGAGTTAACAGTGCCTTGTGTCTAGTGAGGAGACATCAGCTGGTCCCACAGAACTCTACTTTCCCATGATAGAGTCTTGAGTTACGTTTTTAAAGTCAGTGTTTGGTGATAATTCAGGTACACTAAGGGTTTATTTATAAACGCTATGATTCTTTTATTCCTTTGTGGACCCTCTTTTTATATAGGAATGGTATGGCCATTACCTGCTCCCCATTTTTCTGCCTTTACTATTAGACTTAAAGTTCTTTTGATTTCAAAACCTATTGTCCATTCACAGATGAGTGGATAAGGAAGATGTGGTGTGCATATATATATATATATATATATATACACACACACACACACAATGGAGTATTATTCAGCCTTGAAAACAGAGTGAACTCTTGCCATTTGGGACAACATGGATGGACCTAGAGATTATTCTGCTAAGTGAAATAAGCCAGTCATAGAAAGATAAATACCATTTGATTTCACTTATATGTAGAATCTAAAAAACAAACAAACAAACAGACTCTTAAATATAGAGAACCAACGGGGGGTTGCCAAAGGGGAGGGGGTGGGGAGATGGATGAAACAGACAATGGGGAGGAAGAGTTACAAACTTCCAGTGTCTGGAAAACAGCTGGAAAGAGGCGCCCAGGGACCAAAGGAGGAATGGTGTGAGATGAAAGGAGGAGGAGCTCAGTGTCCAAACAGCTGGGGGACAAAAACTGAAAGGAGAGAGAGATGTGATCAACCAGGTTAAATGCTGTGGACATAAAATAAAGATGAAATAGATGCTTGGGTACAGGACTGTGAGGCAACCAGAGTGCTTTGATGGGGTTGAAAAGCGAAGGGGGAAGGAGGAAAGGGTGGTGAGAGCAGAGGTGAGTGTAACTGACTTGAGCATGTGATGAGTGGGAGGATGTGAGGAGCAAGACGGAGCGGGGGGACCAGGATTGAGAGAGAGAGCGAGAGAGCGAGAGAGCGAGCGCACACAGGGTAAAGGGAGGGCCTCCGTAGAGCACGGTCCCTGAGGAGACAGTGGAGTGGGAGGCCGACCCGCTGCACAGGAAGACGGTGTGCAGGGGAAGACAAAGGAGGCAGAGATGCAGATCCATTTCTTAAGGGCGGTAACCAATTGAGGGGGTGTCCTTATCTGATTTCTTCCATCGTGCTCTGAAGAACGCGAAGTGGCGTGGTGAGGCTCCAGAAAGAGTGGGGAGAAGAAGGGTCGAGGGCAGAGAGTCAAGTCTCACAGAGCTGTGGTATTTCTGTGACAAAGTAGGGTTGCTTGCAGTGTTGAGAGTGGAGAGCACGCATTTGGAGGCCTTGATTTCCGCAAATGGTTTGAATCGCATACGGTCTTGATAGTGGGTTTTTTTGCAAGGTGAGTCTAAAGGAAGAGCCGAGAGCAAGGGAGTTAAAGGCAGTCAGAAGAGTCTGCAGTTTAGGGGTTCAGAGACAAGAAGCAATCTGAGTAATGGCAAAATTCAAGACCCTAAGCGACTGAATGACAGCAAAAATAAATGTCAAGAGAGTTTAGCAGAGCCATGTATCTGTGAGGCTGACTTATTAGGTTCATTTCATTGGTGTTGTAAGTACCCAGTTTACTCTGGCCTGGACTGTATTTTTACATACTTTGGTTTTTTAGAAAAGAAGTGTAAAAAACCCATTTATCTTCTTCCAGAAACTGGCTAATAAATTCTCTCACCCCAGTCATCTCTTGCTCTTCAAACGCATCTCAATCCTGAAGAAACATAATGAGCGAATGCCCACAGAGCTGTGCAAACATATATCTGCTTAGTCTTTTAAACCTCAAGATCCCATCTCCGCATCTTTCTGTTGAACTGCCCAGTCAGTGGGAAGTTATAAATGCTACTGCATTCACGTGCTTATCTCTGTGGCAAATGTATGCTAATGCTTCCATGATGTTCTACTGCATGCGCTGTGCACCAGAAGCATTTTGTTGCCTTTAAGGAAGAGAGAAATTTTCTAAGAGAATTTACAGTTGGGCAAATTAGAAAGTGACACACTTGGTAGCTCCCCTGACCGCAAATTCAGAACCTTTTTGCTTAAAAAGAGAACGAGGGTAAATCCAGATGAAAGGAAATTGAGGTTGGAAATACAGATAAAGAGACTTTAAAAAATGCCAGTGGGAAGTCTAGATGTGATGCTGTGCTCACCACAGGTATAACCACCCTTGGCTCCGTACAAGGCTCTTACGATACGCTTGGCCGTATTCCCCATGCTGTACCCCATGACTCATTCCTTCCCTAACTGGAAGCCTGGACCTCCCACTTCCCTTCACCCATCTGGCCCTTCCCCCCACTCCCCTCCCCTTTGGCAACCCCTAGTGTGTCCTCTGTATTTATGGGTCTGTTTCTGCTTTTGGGGTGTGTGTGTATGTGTGTGTGTGTGTTTTAGATTCCACATACATGTGAAATCATGTAGACTTGTCAAATCACTATGTTGTGTGCCTGAAACTAATGTGGCATTGAGTGTCGACTATATTTCAATTACAAAAAAAAAAGACATAAGACAGTGCAAAAAAAAAAAAAAAAAGATAGTGGCATTGCATCCTCTTTCCCAGGCTATCGGTTGATTTCACTGTGTTTCTCACCAGCCTGTGGGGGCAATATCTACATCCACGATGTGGATTCTGCGGGGTATGTGACCTCCCCCGGCCACCCTGACAATTACCCCCAGCATGCTGATTGCACTTGGCTCCTAGCTGCTCCTCCTGGAAAGCTCATAAGGCTGCAGTTTGAAGATCAATTCAGTATTGGAGAAACACCCAAGTAGGTCACTTCCATTTCCTTTTTCTCCTACTCAGACTTAGTATTCTCTAGCTGTCATGTTTGAGAATAATTTTTCTCAGCATAGGAAATCTAAAAAATGGGGAAGGGACACGCATTACACCTTGAGCCTGAAAACATTGCCTGCCGGCCACTCTTGAATTAGCTGAGCAGGTTATGTACACGGACATTGTCCCTCTGACACCACGCACATCCTCCAAGAGACACTGAGGATGGCTGTTTGAGATTTATGTTATCCATTCTTCCTCCCACAGGAAAAATATAGTGTCTCTGGTAGATGAATATTTATTTTCGCAGCCTCATACTCAATGTCATAAATAATAAAGTATCTGTTTAACAAATGGAAATTCGTGTTACGTGACACTAGGGGTCACCAGTGTCAGAGAAAGGACTAAGGCAAGTACCGTACAATTTCCCAACCTCTCTTTAATGAGAATTCCTACGGGATTACAAACCAGGGAGTAAGCCTTAACTGCGTTGAACACAAAAAGAATAACCATACTGACTGAAAAGAAACCCCTGAATTTTTCTCTTCATTTAACAAAAGTATGTATACATTTGCAAGAATATGTGTATGGTACAAAACTTAGTACAAGAGTTTTTGCTTACTATTTACGGGCACCTGATATAATGCCACGGTCCCACTCAGTGAGCATTAAATGGCTGATTGACTTTCTTAAGAAATACTGGGTAAATACTCGCTCACTCTTATGGACACAGAACATTCCAGCTGAGACTCTCCACTAGCCTGGGTGGCAGGGCTGTCAAGAGAGTTTGTCTTTGTCACAAGAGATGTGCCCTATCACCACGTGAAACAAAGTACTTGTTTTCTTGAAATTCCTAGGCGCTACTTTGAGAATGACTTGTGTATTTGTCAAACGAATATGGAGGGAAGACAAGAAAACATTCTTTTTTTTTTTTTAAGATTTTCAATTTATTTATTTGACAGAGAGAGACACAGTGAGAGAGGAAACACAAGCAGGGGGAGTGGGAGAGGGAGAAGCAGGCTTCCCGCAGAGCAGGGAGCCCGATGTGGGGCTCGATTCCAGGACCTTGGGATCATGGCCTGAGCCGAAGGCAGACGCCTAATGACTGAGCCACCCAGGCGCCCCAGCATTCTTTGATGTGGTCCATATAACACCTGCCTTTTGGAGCCACTAATGAAAGAACATATTATGATTAGAAAAATATTATGTAGCATTCTCAAGTGACATACCACTTAAAACGACGGTCATAGTGTCTTCTGCTACAAAAATGATGATTTAGTATTGCTCTTGGAGAAAGTTGGTGAAGTCTTTATTTTGAAAATACGTCAAAGTGATGGACTTTTTTATATTAAATGGAATTTTCTTTCCTCTTTAGCTGCACATCCAATTACCTTGAGTTGCGAGATGGGGCTGATTCAAATGCACCAGTGCTTTCTAAGGTTTGTGGGAGATCTTTGCCCAGGAGCCAGTTGTCCTCAGGAGACGTAATGTATTTGAGATTCCGATCTGACAACAGCCCCACTCAGGTGGGGTTCAAGATCAAGTATGCTATAGGTAACAACATTTTTTTTTTGTATTTAATAAGAAAGTTATGACAGACTATAATAAAACTTTAAAAAATCATACCATTTTTAGAGAAGTCTTTCTATCTGCCTTATTGTAATGATTGTTTCAGTGATAGAAATAAGTAAGGAATGTAAATGTTTAAAACCAAAGTCATTTATCAATTTAACATTTTATTTTGCTTTCCATTTTAAACCACTCTTTTTAGTAAACTTGAATATTTTGTATTTTTTCCTAACTTGTTTGTGAAAACATATTCAGTTAAATCAAATTTTTGTTTCTTTCTCTTATCATGAAATCTCTATAATATCACCTTAACTAGTAAAATGGTTTACTATTCAAACATAATCAAATAACTATATACAGAACGGTAACTTTGAACTCATCATTAGTGGATAATGTTTTTCCTTTATGTCTCTAGTGCCAAATCAGTCAGTAGACAGAAACAAGTGTGTCTCCTCAGTGTTTTGATTTCCTTACTTTAAAAAATGAGCAATACATATGCATCCTGAAGATTTATTGTTTTATGGTCACAGTTACATAGAATTTAGTATCTGGTGGGTCTGAACACTAACCAAACATATTTAATACAGTCAAAAGTTGGAAAGCCTACTGGTAACATTAAACCTACACCACAGGTTGTTTTATAGCCCGAGGCAAACTGTGTATAAGTCAATCTATCACATCCAGCTGATAAGGAAGAATTGAGCGGTAGTTTGCCAGGCCCCGAGATACCAGTTACTGCAGTGAAACGTTCATTTGATAGTTAAACCAGGAAGGCCAAGCATCACTAATGACCACTGCACCCCTTCCAGCTAAGCCAGCCCTCCGTCTTCAGAATCACAGACTCAGGGTAGTAGGCAGGCCCTACCAATGTATCAGTTGGTTCTTTTTTTTTTTTTTTAAAGATTTTATTTATTTATTTGACAGAGAGAAACACAGCCAGAGAGGGAACAGAAGCAGGGGGAGTGGGAGAGGGAGAAACAGGCTTCCCGCGGAGCAAGGAGCCCGATATGGGACTCGATCCCAGGACCCTGGGATCATGACCCGAGCCGAAGGCAGATGCTTAACGACTGAGCCACCCAGGTGCCCTCAGTTGGTTCTTGAAAGGAAACTTCCTTGCAACTAATAGCTCTTACAAGGTGTCCCAGGACCATTAATGTGATGTTACAGAATATGCCTTTCAGTTTCCACTTCCCATTATTGAACTGGACTTGTGGTATCATTTCTCTTTACATCAATAGTAGATTTCAAATAATAAGGGGAACACTAACTAAGTAAACATTTTCAGAATTTTTAAAACGTTAATATTCAATTGGCACCTAAAAGTTTTTGAATGTGCTGGTTACATTTAAAAAAAAGAAAAGAAAAATCTTGTAACAGCATATTGCTTTTTTCTGCAGCCCACTGTGGGGGAAGAGTCTCAGGGCAAAGTGGTGTCATTGAAAGCAGCGGATACCCAACACTTCCATATAGAGACAATTTATTCTGTGAGTGGCATCTTGAGGGTCCCTCAGGACACTATCTTACCATCCATTTTGAAGACTTTAACCTTCAGAATTCCTCTGGCTGTGAAAAGGACTTTGTGGAGATCTGGGAAAACCATACCTCTGGTCAGTGTAATATGTCTGCTATCTTTTGGGGATGTTTATTTTCCTCATTCAGCCTCTGAAGTGTCCTTACTTCAAGAAAGGTAAAACGGCATCTGTTCTTTGCCGTTGAGACCTTCCAGTGCCATATGCAGTTAGTTATTTGAGGAGCATCCTGTCAAGTAAGGAGAGAGAGGGTAATGTATCTAGAAATCACGTGAGTTGGACACTCATCACTCTGTTGCCTGGAACAGGTCCCTCATTGTGCTGAGATGTCCTTGCCCTAATTGGTGGCAGCTTTTGTTACACCTCTTCATCTATATGAATATGTTGATTTTGTTCATGTTTGTCTTCCTTCTCTTAACAGTGGTTAACATTTCTTCCTGGGCAGGGTCTTGTCTTTTATTATTTTCTTTGTACTTGTAGAATACCTCAAGTAGAGGTGAAATGAAATCAATCACGTGGACATAAACATACTTAATTATTTGCCTCTCACAGGAAGTTTATTGGGCAGATACTGTGGAAACACCATTCCGGACAGCATAGACACTTCTAGCAATGTCGCTTTGGTGAGGTTTGTCACAGATGGCTCTCTTACTGCCTCAGGATTCAGACTCCAGTTTGAATCCAGCATGGAAGGTAAGTTTACTGATGTGTTAACTATTTATATATTATTGAGCACCTACATTGGCTAGACACCCTGCAAGGCACTGGTGGTACAATAGTTGTTCAACCAAAATGACCCCTGTCTTCTTGGACCTCACACTTTAGTGGAGAAGCAGACATTAATCAAATAGTCACACCACAGCTGTGAGACAGGCCACCGAAGAAAGTGCTTTGGATGATGTTATGGGCAAGAGCCGTACACATTCCTCATCTTAAGCAAACTATGCGTTAGCCCCACAGCTGTCAGAATCGGCATTCCAAATACCCTGACATTGGTGAAATACAGATTTTATCTGAAGAAACTGGATGGAGATTACTCCATCCATTGGTCCCCCATATTTCTTGGGCCATGATGATACAATCCATGGAAACATGGATTAAATATTAAATATTAGGGACAGGAAGTGGATACAAACATTCTGTATAAGTCCTCATATGCACCTAACGATAAATAAGAGCAATAATTTTGTCCAATGTGATAGTAAAGAAAATACTTTAGAGAACACTTCTTGTGGAAGGGATCATTTTGATTGGATTGGCAGTTTTCTTGGGTTTCTTCCCCTTCAGAGTGTGGTGGGGATCTACAGGGCCCTACGGGAACATTCACCTCTCCCAACTACCCGAACCCGAATCCTCATGGCCGGGTCTGTGAGTGGAGAATCACAGTGCGGGAAGGAAGGCGGATCACCCTGACTTTTAACAACCTGAGTCTGGAAGCTCGTCCATCCTGCAGCAGTGAGCGTGTGACGGTAAGTGTCCCGTGCAGTCAGGGATATTACATTCCGTTGTTGAAGGAGTTTATTGACCTATAAATCATAGTCAGAAAACTAGGTCGTGAATATTCCCATCCATGCCTCAAACAAATCTGAAGTATTTTCGATAGAACAAAAGCCCAGTGAACTGCCATGTTATTTGTAAAACCTGTTTTAAGAGTCTATTCGTTGTTGCAACATACATCAGGGTCATAGGTGGGATAAATTTTGAGAGCAAATGATCATTACCCATGGCAAAAGTGGGTAAACGGAGGATAGTTAAGCCCGTGGGTAGCACATAGTTAAATAGGACCAAAGTCACAGAACAGTCACCACCAAAAGTTTTAAGCAGTTGAGTGGTCCTGTATAGTTACTGTTCTCTGCCAGAGGTGCTGAGTGACTCCTTTGGAAGAGCATGGGCTGCCTGCCCTCAGTGTTGCCAAGGTCAAGTGCTTTGGGAGATGCCGTCAGCATTCTTACCTTCCCTTAGCAAAGGAAAGCAAAGGAGAACCATGAGTGGGAAAGAAGATTGTTAACTGAAATGACAGCTATATATGTATATATATACTGGATTAATTATACATTAATATTAATGTATTTCTCTACCCAACTCAGCCTTCCTTCCGTCCTTGTCACCTCAGTCAATAACAATTCCAAACTTCTGGATGCTCGGGTCAAAAACTTCAGTGTCTGTTTTGGAGTTCATTCCCTCCCACCTTATGTTGCATCCATAATCAAGTCCCACTGGCTGGATCTTTAAAGAGATCCCGAATCTAACTACTTTTCACCAGATCCATGGCTACCGCCGCCACCACTGGCTCAGACTTAATCTAATGACTTCCGGCTGGTCTCCCTACCTCCCCTGGCCCCCCTGCTGGGTGCAGCGGCCAGCGCGATGGGTTTAAATGTAAATCACATCATGCTGCTGTCTTTGAAAATCCTCTCTTGGCCTCATCATCTCACTCAGAGGGAAATCCCAAATCTTTACAGTGGCCCAACTGGCCCTATGGTATCTGCATCTTGTTTCAAACTCCCCTGCTCTTTTGCTCACTAGGATCCAGTCTCACTGGCTTCCTTTTGGGTCCTTGAATCTGCTAAAATGTTTGAAAACCCACTTCACCTGTCCTGTGGCCTCTGGACTGCGCCTCCCCAGTGGTCGCCTGGTCCACTCTCTCTCTTTATTCCCCGCTCTTCAAATGATCTGGTACCTGAGACCCTACGTTAAATAGATTCCACCCTGACCCATCCTGTTCCCTGCATTATTGCTTTCACAGCCCTTCACACCAACTGACATCCCATGTATTTATTTGTTTGTCTGTGTCTTGTCTGCTCCCACCACCAGAAATGTAAGCTCCATTAGGACACGCTCTGTGTTTCATTCACTGCTAAATCCCCAGTAGAAACAGTAATAATTGAATGAGTGAATAGCAGAAGTACTATCATTATTCTTTTTTTTTTTTTAAGATTTTTATTTATCTATCTGAGAGAGAGTGAGGAAGAGAGAGCACGAGCAGGGGCTGGGGCAGAGGGAGAGGGAGAAGCAGACGTGGGGCTCAATCCCAGGATTCTGGGACCACAGCCTGAGCTGAAGGCAGACGCTTAATGAATGAGCCACCCAGGTGTCCCTCATTATCCTGTTTTAAAAACAAGATACTTTTGGGGCACCTGGGTGGCTCAGTCGGTTAAATGTCTGCCTTCGGCTCAGGTCATGATCCCAGGGTCCTGGGATGGAGCCCCACATTGGGCCCCCTGCTCAGCGGCGAGCCTGCTTCTCCCTCTGCCTCTGCCTCTCCCCCTGCTTGTGCTCTCTCTCTGTGGCAAATAAATAAATAAAATCTTAAAAAAAAAGCCCCTTTTGTTTTCAATTTAATTGTCTCCTGTTGCGTAGTGAATTTCACAAAACAAAACATCTTTGTATGTTAGTGTAATTTTTTGTATTGCCCTAAAATGACCATATTCAAACTTCACAATTTGCCCCCAAGTTCTAATACCTGAATGTATTATATATATATCTGTAGATATATGTATCTGAGATCATGACCTGAGCCGAAAGCAAGAGTTGGACGTGTAACTGACTGAGCCACCCAGGCCCCCTCCACTGAATACACAGAGACAAAGATGAAGTAGAAAAAAATTAACCACTCCCAGTATACCATATTTTGATACATTTTCTTATCTTTCCTTGGCAATGAATATATTATGCAGTTGTAATAATGTGGCATAAATTCATTTGCACACTAATTTTAATCTATTTTTCTGATTATAAACATAATGGATGCCTATCGAACAGATTTTGGAGAGTTCACAAAATAAAAAATATAAAAAATACTTGAAATTCTACTTACCCATTGCTAAAATTTTGATGTATACAACCGATTATTTCCCTTTCAAATTCTTTCCATAATTGAAATCGTATTGAATATAATGATTATTTGGAATCTTACCAGTAGAATTTTCACATGCCCGTCAGGAAAGATAGTACGAACAGTCACAGTTTCAGAACTCAAATAATAAAATAAAATTTACAGCGACAACCACACATTTTAAATCACGTCGTACTTGTCATTTTCCCATCTCTGAATCATAGACGCCAAAGGCATCTACTTTCAACTCTTTTAGCTACTTCTCATGGTGTGTCTGTCATTATTTCAAAATAATATTCCTATTCTACTACTTCTTTGTTTTTTGGTCTTAGGCATCATCTACCTACGTTCAACTCTGAGAGATGAGGGTTTAGCTCTCTTCACAAGCCACTCCCACCACATACACACCACAGGGCTATGCATAGCTCAGACTCCCCCAACTTCCTCCCAAAATACATACGTCACAGATTTTGTTTAAATTGCTCTTCAATGTTTACATTACCATGATTTTACAGCTGTCATTCCCCACCTCACCACGTAGTGTGCTATGGTAGCATTTGCTTTTGTTTTTCTGATTAATAGCAATAATCGTGTCCTTTTCTACACTGAGTTTTTTTAATGAACATACCACTAATTCTTCCACACACTTTCACTCCAGGGGTACATCCCCACCTTGTAAAGTACATCTACCAGTTCCTTCATTTTCCTTAGCAGTACCTTTCCTTGAGCCCTTTTCCATTAGCTGCAAGAGTGATGCCTACTGTCATGTGGGGCATTCCCTTCCCCGTCAACTTTGCACGCTCCTTCATTCCTCTCCTGGGCTGGACACCTGACTCCATGACAGGTGCATTATCCTGTCTTGGTTCATTTCCTTTTCTGGTGAGGCATTTGTTCTTGTATTTCCATAAGGAAGTGGGCATGGATGATAAGGTTTATGAGAAGATGTATACCTGGAATTATCCTTATTTTACCATTGTTCTTTGAATATACTATATATATTAAAATATTGTATGTATTTGATATATTCACATACATGTATAAATATATTAATCATAATTTTGAAGTTTTATGTTGCTTCTTTTGAGATCCATTTCCTTCAGTTTCCTGTTTCCTATGCATATTGATTGGTCTCTGCCTTTTACATTAGACATTTAAGGAAATGTCTAATGACCCTTGGCTGTTTATTCATATTTAAGAATGAAGTACTAAAATGCTGCTTGGAAGCTCTGTGTGCATGGGATTGTCAACTTACGGTATTCACTGGGTTGGGGGTACTTGACCATTTAATTAGGAGAAACTACAAATGTCCTATCTACAGGTCTTTTCTCCTGGGGAGGCTAAAGCTCCAACAATAAATTTCTTTTACGAATCTTTAATATCATGTCCACATTCTTTTTCTTTGAAATATATTTTTATAGGTTCAATGTTTTGTTTCTTCTTCATTCTGCTGTAAATAAGGGGATGTGGCTTGCCCTTTGCCCACACTTCATCACTCTGAGAACTTCTGACAAAAAAGCAGAGTGGGGGGTGGAGAAAGAGAGAAAGAAGGAAAAAGAGAAAGAGAGGCGGAAAGAAACAGAGAGACAGGAAGAGAGAGAGATAAAAAAGAAAAGAGAAGAGAAAAGAAAAGAAAAGAGGAAGGGAGGGAGAGAGAAGGGAAACTTCCTGAGATCTACAGGTTGAGTGAAGGCAGCTTTAAGTGCACTGCCTCTAGATTAATACCTTCTCCAGCTGCCTGAGCATACAGTTCCTCCAAACCTAGCTGCTTATCTGACTCTGTCCAGAAGGAGAAGAGGCAAAGGTACACCCTCCAGCATGCACTACTATGGGATATATGCCTGATTTTATTCCTGCATGTAGCAAATTTCAGAGCTTGTCCTGAATCTCAAATGCCTACTTCCTATCCCATTGTTTTCTGGGAGTTGTAGTTTCTGAGTACAAACATGAGTGGAGGAGGAAAGTGGAAACAGCACTTTGGTTGCCTCAAAAAGCAGGAGTTCATGTGATAAACGGCTGTCTGAACAATTGTTAGTCATTGTGATTCTAAGCTCAGGGGAGACATTGGTGCAAAGATAACCGCCATTGATCAGGGTTTCTGACATGTTCCATTAGCCTGCAGTTGCTGATAATCCCTTTTGATTCTGGCAATATGTTGCCCATTCCTGTTTTCAGTATTATTGAAATTTTGTCATCTTCTGTTTTCTTATACATTACTTCATGGTTTGGAATCAGATTTTTTAAAAAATATTTTATTTATCTATTTGACAGAGAGAGAGAGATAGTGAGAGCAGAAACACAAGCAGGGGCAGTGGGAGAGGGAGAAGCAGGCTTCCTGCTGAGCAGGGAGCCCAGTGTGGGGCTCGATCCCCTGCCCCGGGATCATGACCTGAGCCGAAGGCAGACGCTTAACGACTGAGCCACCCAGGCGCCCCTGGAATCAGATTTTAAATCTAATTTTATTATCACTAGTTCTTTGAACTGAAGCAAATTGCATAACCTTTCTGAATTCTACTGTCTTAATCTGGAAAACAGGGATAATATTATATGTCTGAAAGGGTATTGTGCTAATTGAATAAAGTAATACAAGTAGGCTATTAGCAGAGCCTGGCATTTTCTTGGTGCTCACTAAGTGATAGGAAACACTGTGTCTGGTCCTGTGAGTCAGAAGACACTTGAAACCAGAAGCCCTCACAGAGCTCAATTTAATGATCAGTTATAGTAAATTAAATAGCTCACATCTTTGTTATGGAGTGCATTCTTCTCCTTTGTATCTCTTAGTGTTAGACTCGGAATCATTATTTCTAATTGTGAGTGATTCAAATCCTTTTTTAAAGAAGAGGGAAAAAAAAGAAGAAGATAGCAGGAGAGGAAGAATGAAGGGGGGGAAATCAGACGGGGAGACGAACCATGAGAGACGATGGACTCTGAATAACAAACTGAGGGTTCTAGAGGGGAGGGGGTGGGGGGATGGGTTAGCCTGGTGACGGGTATTAAAGAGGGCACGTTCTGCGTGGAATGCTGGGTGTTATACGCAAACAATGAATCATGGAACACTACATCAAAAACTAATGATGTAATGTATGGTGATTAACATAACAATAAACAATTTTTAAAAAGGAATATCAGTTACTCAATCAGCCAATTATTGTTTAGTTACTTCTGGATCTTTCCTGAACTGTGACAACCAGGCATGCTGAAACTCCCTTGGTTTTGCACCGAAGTGGAATAATTATTGTTTAATATTTGGGAGCCAGCACTACTCTAATCCATTTTTTTTTAAATTCAAACTAATAAGAAAATTGAGGCTTTGGGTCCATAAGTACTTAGGAAAGAACTATTATATTGATATTGAGATTGATTTTTTAAAGTTACTTTTCAAGGCATTTTAAAATATTTGAGTTACTATATGCTTCTAGTCATCAGAGACTAACATTTAAGCCTTCATTCCAAATATCAAAGGTCCTGATACATTGTTATGAAAAATGGTCCATCAGTGAACTCTGTGAACTAAGATGTAAGCGTGTTGGCCTAATTTACATTTCGAACATGGTTTCCAGTTGCAGACAGTACTGCAGTTTTTCATTTGTCACCACATGGCAGGAGGGCATTACTGTAGTACTTTCATTTTAGTGAAATGATGCTGAGGCCACAGAATGTGCTCTGGGTAACATAGTGGCTTGTGGCACTGAGCAAGGAGCCCATTCTGTTAAGTAACTCATTTTAGCACAGAGTTTCCTTCTAAGGAAGTGTATCCAGGCTGTGAATATAATCTTCTAGGAAACCCCCTGTCAGATGGACAGTGCGACTAAAGGTTAAACTGTTTTTCCAACAGATATTCAATGGCATTAGAAGTAACTCACCCCAGCTAGAGAAACTGTGTAGTAATGTGAACATAAGTGACGCAATCAGATCTTCAGGAAATACAATGAAAGTCGTGTTTTTCACTGATGGATCCAGGCCATATGGAGGCTTCAGTGCTTCCTACACATCCAACGAAGATGCAGGTAATGGAAGATGTTAAAATTGTGAGCACTGCAGGGGTCCCAGAGCTATACTACCAACAGCAAGGAGCCATCTATTTCCCTTCAGAGATCAGAATTACACCTGGGACCTTCCTCATAAAGCAAACATACATAACCAGGTAGAAAAGGCATCCCAGGCAGGAAAAAAAAATGTTCTGGGTTCAGAAAGAAAGCTGCTATTGTGAGTTAAAAACGTTTAAAAATGCTTTTGGCAGGGCTTCTAGCTCAATTCCAATGCAAAGCTACCATTATTTTGGTTGCCCATTCCATAGTCTTTGGTCACTTATTTTGTGCTGAATGAGACCTTCAACTTAGAAGGTAACTGATTCCCCAGAAGTAACTCATTTAATTGAAGATAGCCAGATTTTATTGTTTCTTAGTCATCCACCCATATACATATTTTTCCAGTGTAAATGAATGAGGGTTCACACTTGAGGCACAATATTTAAAAGTTAAGCAAGATGGCCTTTCTGGTCTAACTATTCTCTTATTTTCTGGATTGGTGCCATTACCTAAGAGTTTTAAATTTTAGAAAGAGTGGAACTGAATATTTAAAAAACCTTTAAGTTTTTTCATTGATACAAGGAACATTCATTACCATATGAAAAGGGCCAAGTTCACTGGCACTCTGGTGTTGTGTTATCTGTTTGATCCAATTAAATTCTTGGGTCAAATGGAGAATTGCTAATGAGAAGCCACTGAGGCCACCACTGGAAGTTAGATATTTCTCTAAATTAAGTATTAATGAACAATAGGCTTAAGTCGGGAGAAACTGGTGCATAGCCAAACCCCTAAATCCACCTAATCTACCCTACAGGAAAATAAAAAAGCTGTTTATTTTTATACATATTTCCAAACTCACAGAAATTTCTTCCATAGTCGGCATACATAAGCCAGCCCTTCACCCACAATCTTAACTTCACCTAGAAAAACAAATCAAAGCAATAAAAATCTTGCTGTTGTTATTTTTGTTGTTATTGCATTACCTGTATGTTCTGTTATGACGTGAATTTCACTCTTACTTTCTCTGTTGCCTTTTGTTTTCTTAGTGTGTGGTGGGTCCCTTACACATTTCCCTGAAGGAAACTTTACTTCTCCTGGCTATAATGGAGTCAGTAATTACTCAAGAAACTTAAACTGTGAATGGACTCTCAGCAATCCAAATCAGGGAAATTCATCTATTTACATTCATTTTGAGGATTTTTACCTGGAAAGTCACCAAGACTGTCAGTTTGATGTCCTTGAGTTCCGAGCAGGTGAGTTCAATCAAGGAACTTGTTCTATTTTATTTATCCACAGTATTGTTCTTATGCCTGGAGGCCACCAATAATGAAGGGACTCACGTGGCTCTAATATATGTACATAGAATCCTAAAGAACTTTGGTCAGAAAAAGCTATATTTCTGTGTGTACCCAGCTGAGGTAACATGCCCTATAGACGGTGAATGAGATGGATCAGAGTTTGCAAGGAGACTCTATGTTTCAATTAAGGTGAGGCTTACCCAAGAGAGATTCAGCTTATCTATGTTCTCTCTCTTTTTTTAAAGATTTATTTATTTGAGAGAGAGAGAGTGAGAGAGCATGTGGGCACGAGGGACAGAGGGAGAGAGAGAGAGAGAGAGAATCCTAAGCAGACTCCATACCGAACACAGAGCCTGACACAGGGCTCAATTCTATGACCCTGAGATCCATGACCTGAGCCAAAACCAAGAGTCGGACACTTAACTGACTGTGCCACCCAGGTGCCCCTCGTCTGTGTTCTCTTGAGTTCACGTGGTCCCTTCAGTGATCTCTTACTACGCAAGACTTCTTTCCTCATGGAATGGAAATTAGCATGGTCAGAATTGTACCGGCGATTTCCTGAATTTACAGGAATTCTACTTAGAAATCAAAAGAAGTTTGCAATGTAACAGATGGAGAAGAATATGGAAGCTACTTGGGGAATTACCCCAAAAGAGTCAAGTTTGCCTTTGTTTTCATGATAGAAATGGACTGAGGTCTGCTTGGTAACCCACAGTTATCTTAAGAATTTTTTAAAAATCTCCCTTCATAAAAGATGAATCCATTTTAGTTCTTTCTTGAGTTGTGGGCAATCCATCAAACTGCCTCCATTGTTACATTGGCACTCTTTACCTGGTTTGAAAAAGAGAAATAACATTGTGGGTCATCTGTGCTATTTAAGGTTCACTGAGTCCCATGTCGCTGAAAAACTTTATTTATTTATTTATTTTTAAAGATTTTATTTATTTGACAGAGGGAGACACAGCGAGAGAGGGAACACAAGCAGGGGGAGTGGGAGAGGGAGAAGCAGGCTTCCCGCCGAGCAGGGAGCCCGATGCGGGCATCATGACCTGAGCTGAAGGCAGACGTTCAACCAACTGAGCCACTCAGGCGCCCCTGAAAAACTTTATTTTAAAGGAGGCTGAAAGCAGGAGAAACTAACACAGTGAGTGGCAATATTACACCAATGTAACTAACATTGGTGACAATGTTCTAGGGCAGCTATTAAAATCAATGCTGACTTTGAGAACATGGTAGACAGAATTTTCAAGGAGAATTTGATAAAGTCTGTGGTCACAGACCAAGGGAATCAGCAGGAGAATCATGTGGGCCCTCCTAAGTAGATGAATCTAAAGAAGACTTATGAAGGAAATGGAAGTTGTAGTTTGAGAATGTTCTCCATGTGATTCTGATAAACCCTTATGACTGCCACCTGGTTCAAAACCACTGGCTTAAAATGTCCATCTACTGATGAATGGATAAAGAAGATGTAGGGTAGGGGCGCCTGGGTGGCTCAGTTGGTTAAGCAACTGCCTTCGGCTCAGGTCATGATCCTAGAGTCCCGGGATCGAGTCCCGCATTGGGCTCCCTGCTCAGCAAGGAGTCTCCTTCTCTCTTGGACCCTCCCCCCTCTCATGCTCTCTCTCTCTATCTCATTCTCTCTCTCAAATAAATAAAATCTTAAAAAAAAAAAAAAGAAGATGTAGGGTATATATACAACGGAATATTACTCGGCCACCAAAAAGAATGAAATCTTGCCATTTGCAAAATGTAGATGAAACTAGAGTGTATTATGCTAAGGGATATAAGTCAGCCAGAGAAAGGCAAATGTCATGATTTCACTCATATATGGAATTTAAGAAACAAAACAGATGAACATAGGGGAAGGGAAGGAAAAAGAGTATAAGATAAAAACAGAGAGGGAGGCAAAGCATAAGAGACTCTTAACTATAGAGAGTAAACTGAAGTTTGCTGGAGGGGAGGTGGGTTGAGGGATGGGCTAAATGGGTGATGGGCATTAAGGAGGGCACTTGATGTAAAGAGCACTGGGTATTATATGCAACTGCTGAATCTCTAAATGCTACTCCTGAAACCAGTACTATACTATTTGTTAATTAACTTAAATTTCAATAAAAAAAAAAAACCCAAACATTGGCTTATTGAATTAAGCTGAGCAGCTGCATATCAAATTTCAGTCAGTTAAATGCAATCTTCTCCCTATTCCCCCATTTCAGAGAGAGTTAAAGTACTATATTTTGTTGACTTATAAAATCAACGATGTTAGTCTGACAGAATAAATAAAGAGCAGATTAATTGTGAGCTCTCGTAGGTGTTCTATAAAGGTTAATCAAATTACTGTGAAAAGTCATCTTCATAAAAATACTCAACTCCAAATCTGATAATTCTTAGCCTAAGTACTGAATATCCTATTCATTTTAATTAAATGCAGTGAAGAAATCATTAAAATTTTAGATAATTATCATTTTTATCTTGATGATATATATTGACACTGTTGGCATTATATTTTTTACTCCCTAAAAAAAGGCACATCCAAATGTTTTTTAAAATTAATTTTATCTCTGTTTAGTATGCTAAAATAATTATGAAAACAAAACTTGGAACAAAATGGCACCCACAATAGAGAAAGACGCCTATACTAAAAAAGCATGGGGATTTTTTGTTTGTTTGTTTTTTACCCTGTTAGAGGAACTCTTTCTTTTGCAGTTGACAAAGATAGAAAGGAACTTTGTGAAACATCTCCTACTAAATCAGAATTTCAATGTGTGTCCATAAATACCTTGAAATGTTCTTTATTATTTGTTCCTACTGAATTCATTGAATATATTTCTCAAAAGCTATATAAATAATGGCATTTGGCCTGTTATTTTGTTCAGGTAATGCTGATGGGCCTCTGATGTGGAGACTTTGTGGACCTTCAAAACCTACAGTGCCACTGGTTACACCTTATCCTCAAGTATGGATACACTTTGTCACCAATGAACGTGTAGAACATGTTGGATTCCATGCAAAGTATTCTTTTACAGGTAAGATTTGTGACTAAACGCTCAAACTCTGGAAATATCATAGATGATAATTTTTTCCATAAAGATCTCACATGTATTTTGTGAGATTCACTTCTAGGTAGCTATTAAATTTGTTGCTAATGTCAAGGAGGTGTTTAAATTACATCTTCTAATTGGTTGTTGCCGATATCCAGGAATTTTTAAATTTTTATACATTGACCTCTAGCCCAGAGATTTTGCTATACTATTATTAGTTTTGGTATTTTGTCTGTAGATTATCTTTGGTTTTTCTGCATAAACAATCCTATCTTCTGCAAATGATAATATTTTTTTTCTTTCAGCCTCAAAACTTCATTTCTTTTTCTTGTCTTGTTTCACTGGCTAGGCCACCGTCATGTTAAATGGAAGAGATGACCTTCATGTGAATGCCTGTGACCCTTCATTGTCAAATATATTGATTTCTCTTAGGGTTTTCAATAAATACTTCTTATCAGATTAAAGAAATCCCTTCAATTGTTAGTGTACAATTTTTTGTATTCTGAATGGATGTAAGATTATATCAAATGATTTCTGTCCATCAGTTGAGATGATTCTGTTTTCCTCCTTTAATATAAGATAAATTATATATTGAAAGACTTCTCTGTTAAGCCATCTTTTAATTTCCGGGATAAACCCTACTTGGTTATGCTGTGTGTTTTGAAAATATTACTAGGTATTATTTGCTAAAGTTTCATTTTGGATTTGCATCTGTGACATTCAGTTTTTTTCTGAAAATGCAGTCCAAGACAGACAGCACTGCTCTTTGCTGCTTCTCTGGACCATCAGAATTTTTCTAGTCCCTTTCACTAATATGACAGTTCTTTTAGACTCTCAACATTATGTAAAAGTCTCAACTCCATCCCTTCCTTTTGTGCCGATCCAAGGCCATATGTTCTCCTGCATGGTCATCAAGACCTCAGATCCTGACCTCTGGGGCCCACATCTTGGTTCTAGATCCTTTCAGACTGACATATTCTCAGTTTGAGATTACCCCTCAGAACATAATTATTTTTTTTAGATTTTGGAAAACCTCTTTTTTTCTATGAAGTTTGGCTAAGAATCAATATATGTTTTGGTTATAGTTTTATCTGACATTTCTTTGTGTTATAATCAAATGGTTGATTGGGAGAAGGAGTAAGACTGATCAACCATCTTGCCAGTTGATTTTTCTTTATTGGATTGAAAGAAGAGAGCCAGGTTTCAGGAAGCAGTATTATTCATGTGGAAAACCAGACAATCTTATGCTTTAAAGATCTATCTGTTCTTCAACTTGCTATGCTAAAGTGTACTTTGATAGCTGACTACAGACATAAGTCCTTCTCATCAAATGACAAATTCTTTGGTTATGGTATAGATCATATTCTTCAAGTTTGTATTTATTTTTACTGGCCTGTTTGTTTTTTTTTTTTTTCAAGAAAGGCAGTGTTATTTACTTTGTACCTAGTCAGAGTGTCAGTTATATGCACATCTAATTATTCTCCATTTGTGGTACAGATTATCTTCCTTCTCCTTTGTCCTAAACATGATCCTATCTTCCCTGTGTGATTCTTTTTAATTCACACTATATAAGATTCTGTTTATTTCTAATCTTCTACACAGTTTTACTTTGCCTTTATCCACTTTCATCTATTTATTCACTGATTGCTTTTCTAAATTCATAAAGTATGATGGCTGTAAGACCTACTTCCTTTGGCTTTGCAGGGGTTTTTTGTTTGTCTGTTTGTTTGTTTGTTTTCTTATATCTTATTTAGAAGGTTACAAATCTAATTTCAGACTGTGGTGGAATACAGCTGGGTGAGAGTGGAGTGATCTCAAGCCCCAACTATCCAGCTTCTTATGACAGCCTGACCCATTGTTCCTGGTTGTTGGAAGCCCCACAAGGCCATACCATCACTGTGAGTTCTGATTTTGTTCTAGAACAAAAATACCATGTCCTGTATGGAAACAGAGTTCTTTTAATAAGCAAGCAATTAGAATAGGCTTTGATTCTGCAATCAGTTAATTTTCTCCCCAAAATCTCATTGGAGTACAGACATCTGCAAGTATCCAGTGACCGAAGAAATCTCTTTTGAAAGCATAGGAGAAAATCTAGATAGATAGATAGATAGATAGATAGATAGATAGATAGATAGATAGATAGATGATAGATAGATAGATAGGTGTATATACAAAAGATATTCCCATCCAGGAGAGAAGTGTAATCACGTTCTTGATATGAGTTACCATCCCAGCCCACTGGACTGAAGAGGTCCCCCTAGTGACTCCAGTTCCAGGAGAAATTTCCAGTAGAACCTCCAATAAGGAAAAAGAGAGGAGGGGAGGGTAGAGTTAAATAAGAGACATAAATATAAAATTATATAAATTAAAACAAAATAAAAGGGTTTGTGAGGACCTTATCTAACTTTAGGTAGCTAATCTCACTTACAATTCAGAGCACCTCATTATTTCTTTTTTCTCCCGCAGCTTACATTTAGTGACTTTGATGTTGAAGTCCATGCAACCTGTGTTTGGGACTCTGTCACTGTCAGGAATGGTGGTTCTCCTGGGTCACCCATAATAGGACAATACTGTGGAAGTTCAAACCCCAGGACAATCCAGTCTGGTTCCAACCAGCTGGTGGTGATTTTTAACTCAGACCATTCGGTGCAAAATGGTGGATTTTATGCCACATGGAACACACAGACATTGGGTAAAAGAAACATTCTCTGCACTTTTTAAATTGATGTGTTTTTAAAATTTATTAGATAATTTAATAAGTATGCATTTTATATCTGCTCTCTGTCAGACTGAACTGGGACTGTTTACACATGTCATCTCATGTAGCAACTTCATAAGGAAGACGCAATATCCATAAAATTCTCCATTTTCTGTGGGTGGAAACTGGGGACAAATCGGTTGATAGTTTTCCCGGTCATGGAGCTAATAATTGGTAGAGTCAGGATTTGAATAAAAATAGTGGGGCCCAGAAACTCTGATCTTCACACTTCACCATGTTGCCTACATAGGCAAAGAGTATGGCATAACCAGAGAATCAAAAATAATAGAAAATATGTGTCAGAATCACAAGTAGTTCAGAATATTCAGAGCTTGGAGGCAGAATGCTGAGTGGTAAGCTGAGAATAGGAAGTCAAGTGGTCCACATCATGAAGAGCCTTGTCTTCAGTACTATCCCTCGAGCAGTGGGGAGCCATTGAAGAGTTTTGAGCAGCAAAGCGACAAGATTTGTGATTTAGAATGAATGCTCTGTGTGTGGCAAAGTATAATAGATTTGATTTCAAAAGGGTAGCTTTTGTACCTCTAAAATATGAACTTCACGGAAATTCCCAGAAAACATAAGAATTTGCATTAGAGGGGTGCCTGGGTGGCCCAGTCAAAGTGTCTGCCTTCAGGCTCAGGTCATGATCCCAGTATCCTGGGATCAGGCCGCCCCCCCCCCCCCCATCGTGCTCCCTGCTCAGTGGGGAGCCCGCTTCCCCCTCTCCCTTTGCCCCTCCCCCTCCTTGTGCATGAGCGCACGCGTGCTCTCTCTCAAATAAATGAATAAAATCTTAAAAAAAAAGAATTTGCATTGGATACTTCAGTCAGGATTTGCAGTATCACACAGGGCAATTCTTTCTAGGAGAGTCCGAGTTATTACGAAGGTTTTTGTGGAACAAATCAAACTTTCTCTCATTAAACCACTGGTTGCTATTGAAGTCACAGGGGAATTTTAGGCGCACCATTGGTTTTCCAGGGGTTTAAAAGCAAAAGGTACAGGAAAGCTCTTTAATTTAACTTCATTTTGTTTTGAGTTCATATTTTTCCTTTTGTCATCTCTTAAGTATATATTTTAATAGTATAAAATAATTTGATATTTTCTTTCTTTAAATTTATGTCATTTATTTTCATCCATCAGTGTTTCAATATGAACGAACCAGATTGCTTAATGGAAGAATTTTCTTCTCCTCAAAATCATTTTCTCTAGTCCTGTATGTTAGAGTAAAATTACCAGTGAGTGTAGACTTGTATTCTCATGTGTTCACGGTAAAATAAAATACAGAATTTGGGATTGCTGGTTCACAAATACTATATAGCTTCAAGGGGAGTAAAAAATATTGCCATTGTTTGAAAACAGAATAGAAGTCTATCCTCTTTATGGCAAAGATTAGTGGCCTCAGGTGAGTTCAATATAAATGTAACAAAACAGTAACAGCTGAAGCTTCCTCTGGATTCAGTTCACCTTACGCTTATTGAGAGTTGTTGTCGTATACATTGAGAGTTCTTGTCGTATACCTGCCCCTAAGGCCAGTGACTCATATGTAAGGAAAGAGAACCTGAAATCTCACATTTAGAAATGTGTCTCCTTTGAAAGTCTTGGGCTATGAAAGTGGTTATTTTCCTGTCAGATTAATGACTTTTCCATGACAATTTCTCAGGTTGTGGGGGAATACTTCATTCAGATAATGGTACAATCAGATCCCCTCACTGGCCTCAGAATTTTCCTGAGAACAGCAGATGTTCCTGGACGGTCATTACTCACGAAAGCCAACAGTTGGAGATCATCTTTGATAACAACTTCCTAATCCCCAGCAGTGATGGACAGTGTCAGACCAGCTTTGTGAAGGTGAGTGCGCTTGTTTATTTAATTGGAGCTGAGCTGGTTTCGTGAGCATAAACACTTAGACCAGAAATGACTCATTGCCCTCAAAGTAAGAAAAGGGCATTTTTCTTGCTTGGATTTCTTGAATAAAAAATGTGAGAAATCTCAATTATTAGGAGTTAAAATGTGAACCACAACACACATATTGCCCTGTGACTTTTCATTTGTTAGTGTGTAGGCAAAGTAACTTAATTAAGGAGATTGTTTTCTGGCCTTATTAAATTGTCATGCACACTTAGGGTTCTTTCTGTGGAAACTGAAGAGAGAAGGCCAGATTTTTTTTGTTGTTTCCTTCCTTCCTTCCTTCCTTTCTTTCTTTTTTCTTTTCTAGTAGATCTTCAAGGACAAAATGAATGTAAGCCCCCATTACAGGCAACATTTAAAGTATGCTATGAAAATTACAGAAGGCTAGAGATGTGGCTAGTGCCAGCCTCCACAGTGGGCCTCAAGAGCCTGCAAGCTGAAAAGAACGTTTTACTCATGTAAAATTATGGCAGTGGGGCAGTCAGTAAGGCTCTTTTTCTCCTTTATCTCTAATCTTTCCTATCTCTTTCCTATCTCTATCTTTCCGCCTTTTAGTGGAAAAGACATTGGCCTTAAGTTCACATTGCCTGGACTCCATTCATATCTCTTGCATTTACCACCTGCATATTCCTCTGTGAGCTAATTGAATATTTGGATTTAATTTCTCAACCATAAAATAAAGAGAACAATTTGTCCTTTGGTAGGACTGTTTTAGCCATTAGAGGTAATATGATATAATAACGCAAATAGTGCTCAGTATTTGGAATGTGAAACCACCTAATGAATAGTAGTGGCATTTTACTGTTGATGTTATTATTTTATATCATCTTTCAAATTATGTTTTATATCTAACTGATCTATGCTTACTGGTTAAATAAAAATCCCATACTTTTATAAAATATGTGTATAACAGAACACATCTAATACAACTTTTCTTAATTGCTTTTCTCATAAAGCAAATGAACTTTCTCATGGACTGAGTAAACTTCAAATGTATAGATATATACAAAGCCTTGCAAGTTCATCAGTTGTACAAATGGAATCTGAGAAGTTATTTAGGCCCATTTCTCCTCTTGATCAAGTGGAAATCCCTCTGACATCTGGCAAAGCCAATACCACTGGCAGGTGGGATCCATTTGGAGCCCTGCCCAAACTAAATGGCCTGGGAATCCCTCTTCCCCTGCCAGGCCTGAGCCTCCTGATTCTGCCAGGAGACACTGAAGAGGGCAGAACCAATAAGAGGGACCAGCTCCAGCAAGCAGCCCTTAACCTCACACCTTATACAAAAATTAACTCAAAGTAGACCACACCCTAAAATGTAAGATATGTAGCTATATGCTTTTAGGGGAAAAAAACCCAGCCTAAAGTTGTCAAAACCTAGAGATAGGTGAACATTTCTTAGACTAAACATCTAAGAATGATGTAGAAAAAGAAGAATTGACAAATCTTACTTCATCAAAATTAAAAATCTTTTGCTCTGTGAAAGCCTGTGTGAAGAGGATGGAAAGACGAGCCACAGACTAGGAGAAAAGACGAACAAACCACCTGACAATAGACTACGATCTAGAATATATACAGAACAGTCAAACCCAACAGTAAAAATACAAAGAATCCAACTAGAATATGGGGAAAAGATTTGAACAGATGTTTCACCAAAGAGGATATATGGATGGTAAATAGACAATGGAAAGATGTTCAACATACTAGCCATTAGGAAAACTGAGACTTAAAACCACAATTAGAGATCACTACACACCTCTCAGAATTCCTAAAATAAAGAATAGTGACAAGACCAAATCCTGGCAAGGTTGTAGAGAAGCTGTATCACTTACTCATTGCTAATGGGAATGTAAACAGCCACTCTGAAAATGGTTCAGCAGTTTCTTCCAAAACTAAATATGCACTTGCCATAAGATCCAGCAATTGCCCTCTTGGACATTTATCCCAGAGCAATGAAAATTATGTTGACGTAAAAACCCATCTACAAATATTGATAGCAACTTTATTTGTTAATAGCCCAAAATTGAATTCAGTGTACATGTCCTTCAACAGGTGAATGGTTAAACTAACTAGCACATAGCTACCAGGGAATGTAAGTCCTCAGTAAAAACAAACCAACCATTGACAGACCAACCATTTGGATAAATCACCAGGGAATCACGCCAAATGAAAACAGCCAATACCCAAAGGTTACATAGTCTCTTGTTCCATTTACGTAACATTTTTGAAATCACAATAGTTAGAAATGGAGGACAGCCATAGGTTAGGAAGATGGGGGTGTGGGAGTGAGTTGTGTATGATTATAAAGGGGCAACTCTAGGGACCCTTACGGTGTTGGGACTCTTCCATCATCTTGAACATGGTGGTACATAACTAAATACACACACACACATGTGCAAGTACAAGTAAAACTGAGAAAGTGATTAAGATCAGTGGACTACATCAATGCCAACATTCTGGTTATGTTATTATACTATAATTTTGCAAGATGTCAATTTTGGGGGACACTGGGAAATGTGTAAAAGGGATTTCTCTAGATGATACCTTACGACTGCATGTGAATCTGTAGGTATCTTAATAAGCAATAATTTTTTAAAAAAATTTAATAATAAAATACCATGTGCAGCCAGGCTAAATTATGCAAAACCTTAAGAAAAGTCAGAAAGTTTTTGGCTTAATGACAACTTCATGACATTCTATAGGTCCAATATGGTTTTGATGAGTCCTGGGTTATATAGGCAATGAAACGAGCTCTTGGCTGACAAGGCAACAGTGAATATTGACTAACTCTTTACCATTATTATCATTACAACACTTAGGTTCCTGGGCCAAAAGGCAGGATGTCAGATCCATAATTAAAGACTTCAGGAAAGTATAAGCACTTGATCATTCTTGATCGTTCAAGTTCTTAATTAAAGCACTTGAGATTCTTTATGAAAAGTTTTAGCTGTCACTTTGCCTTTTTGGTAATGTAAAAATAGATATCTATCTCTCAGGCATATGTATAATTTTTAAAAATCTGAATAGAAAATTTCTGTAAACTATTTTCCTGGATAGTTAAGGTGGTGGTGGTGGGGGACTTAATGGGGATTTTATAGAAATTTGGAAGTGTGTGTTTCTTTCCTGACACTTTTTTGAATTTAGGTATTTGGCAGAATATCTGTGCCTTTGTTCCTTGTAGCTCCCATGACAGACCCCTCCTGTATCTAATAAATGACAAACATCATTCGACTTCAGTAATATAACTAACAGCTGGATACTCAGTGTTTGAAAATCATTGGAAATGATACGGCTTTAAAGAACTGAGAAATAGTAAATCAGCACTATGAATCAGTGCTATCTCACACCTTTTCCGATGGACTGATCTGCCCACAGAAATGTTTTTAGTGGCTTGCTATTTTATTGCTTTCTTTGAGGAATATTCTTGAAAGTGATATGTTCAAATGAGTAATTTAATAGAATTTGATGTGAAGAAATGTTGAATAGTCAAGTAAGACTAGGCCAAACCCATTTAATCTTCTTGGGCTAGATAATTCTTAGGGGTGGGGATGGAGCTTGTCCTGTGCATTATAGGATGTTCAGAGTTTCCTTGGCCGCTACCCACTACACGCCACCCCCCACACCAAATACTGCCATCAGAAATGCCTCAGACATTGCCAAATGTCCCCTGGGGAAGGCACAATTGCTCCTGGTTGAGACTCACTCAGCTAGGTGGGTCTTCCCTGATTAAACCTGTTGAATTGTCTCTTTTCCCCAGTAATGTGTATGTGTTACATACTCTCAATATTTTCCTTGAGTGACTCCACATTTTAGATGCCGCGATCTCATGCCTGAATGACTGCAAAATTCTCCTGGCTGATCTCCCGGCATCCTCTCTTCCTTCTATTTTCCACGTTGTAATGATTTCCAAAAACCAAGTGTCCTAGAGCCCTAAGTTTTCCAGTGGCCCCTCGCCATTTTAGGACAGTGGTCAGATCTCCAACATGCTCCGAGGCTCACAGGGACTCTGCAACCTCCTTCGCAACTGGCAACTTTAACTCAGTTCCACTCCATCCTTTTGCAGTAGCTGTGCCCCTTCCTGCCACAGGGGCCTCCTCAGGCAGGCACGCCCTCCCCAGACCAGGTCAAGCCCCCTGTTGTGTACTCTCAATAGCTCCAATACGGCTCCTTTCATAGTTGGAACTTTGCATTTAAATTTGTGATTCTGCGAGTAATATTTTTCTCTCTGGTTAGGCTGGTTAGGATTGGCTTGCTGTGGAATTCTAACGCTCACGGTTTATTCCTCAGCAGCTACTTTTCAAATGGGTTTATGAATTACTTCTTTTAAAGTGGCCGGACCAATTAAATGACAGCCTAAGTCTAATTTGGGAGTTGCCAACCCAGTTTTTAGTAAATAGCACATCGTGGCCAAATCTCATCCTTTCTTCAAAATGAACACTGCCAGGAGGTCTTGTATGATTTATTCCAATTCATGCTAATTACATATCTACTTGGAATTCATGTCCATTTTCCTCATGCTCTACAAGTAAGTTGATTTCCACGGGCTTCTTCTTGGTAAATGTTGTCCACTTACAACCCACAATGTGCCACCCACCCGGGGGACAAAGGGTGAGCCTCACACATCGCTGCTTTCTGCCTCCCTTGCCGCCTAGTAATCTTAGTTAGATCCGGCCAAGTAGGAGAAGGTAAGAGGAAAATGAGTGGTAGTTGATTTCTCTTCGAAATCACTGCCTAGTTACACAAAAATGAACACAGTCTCCTTGGAAGGGTCAAGAATGGGAGATGCTGTTAAAAAGCAGCTTAAACACACCAGTCTCAAAAGAAAATATTACCGATTTGCATGCGTTTTATTTACTATTGTGTTTAGGGCTATATACACCCGAGTTCTGTTATTTTCCAGCCTAAGCACATTAAGCTGTGGACAGGGGGAAACCTCAAGCATTAAGTCATGTTTATGGCTCTGCTAGGTGTGGGCAGGGACTGAGGAAGTCGACAAAGCCCTGTTAGCCGCAAGCTGTGGGAACGTGGCTCCGGCTTCCATCCTCACACCGAGAAATGCGTTCACAGCTGTGTTCCAGTCTCAGGAAACCCCAGCTCAGGGCTTCTCTGCATCCTTTGTGAGCCGTAAGTAGCCCCCCAAAACAGACCGGGATGTCCTTGAGAGTGTGGGGCTCCCACAGGCAGGCTTGCAGCAGAGCGGGGGGGGGGAGCTTCACCAAGGTTGACTGGAACCGGGGGTCCCCGGGGTGGGGGGAGAGTGGGGGCCGGTCACCTGATCCCGAGAGTACACCCTTCCTTCAAAAAGCAGTGAGAGTGGAACCGAATTCAATGGTAGGGCAATTGAGAGATGACGAAGAGGGCCTGAGTGCCACTGGTTGACATCTAAAACTAAGCCTAAAACCCGGAGTGGACAGTAATTAGGCAGAAGCCCAAGAGGCTGCTAATTAGTAGATGATCAGCGTGCCTGGTGAGCAACACCTTGACTTCCCGCATTGAAACCACCGGGGTTTTCAGAACCCACCAATTGCTTGTCAGGTCTCACTCCACCCACCTGAACTCCCAGTTTCCCCGGGTGGAGCCTTCCACCCAGACGATTCGCAAAGTTAGTAGATTTTAGGAGCCACTTTCTCCAGGATTTTCTCTTCCTTCTCCAGTTACTGCTCACAGACCAGATTCGTGGGAAATGTAGCAGGTGTCAAGTCTTAGAAGCAAAGATGGGTGCCTATTGGCTGCGTTCAGTCGAGTAGCCACTCATTTGCAAACTGCTGTTTAGGAAAAAGTCTAATGAAAGGAATTAGAGAGAGTGATGCAGTGAATTGGTATTTCAGGCTGGAATGAAGGACAGGGTGGTGGAAAGGGAGGAAGGAAAGGCCAGCCCAGGCCTAAATGCCAGGTCCTCCCTCGCTGGGTTCCTGTGCATGTGTTTGTGTTCATAACTGCGTGTTCTGATACCAGTTTAGGAGGATACTGGTATTTTCCTCTGTGATAGGTCAGGGAGCGATGTGGATTAACTAGTTAGTGGTTATATGAAAACAAATGTCATTTTAGTGGTAATGATGTGAAATGTTGGGGTTTGGGAGCTAATGGTCAAGAAAGAATTCTTGAGATATCTTCAGTGAAAAAAAGGTGGTTTTATTAAGGCAAGGAGACAGGACCCGTGCGCAGAAAGAGACGCACTGAGGTTGTGAGGAGTGACCAGTTATGTAATTGCAAGTTGGGAGGGCGTTAAGGAGAGCAGAAGTCTTTAAGGAATTTGGAAGCAAGGTTTCCAGGATCTTAAGGGGTCATTTACCACTGTCTAGTAAAACCTTAGTCATGAGACACTTCAGATATGTATATCAGTGGGCCATATGCTTGGAGGATGATTGCTAATATATATCTTTGGGGATGGGGAGAGATAAAGGATGTTTCCAAATGGATTTTCATGTATTAAAGAAGACTTAACAGGATCCCGGAGGGCCAGCTAATGTCAAGCTAAGGTTGTCTTTTGCCTCTAGCAAAGTATTAACATTGAGGCAGCTGAGTTCCTGGAGGAAGGTCATTCTGTCTCAAGCACTTGTCAGTGGGCTGCAAGTTGGAAGGAAGTTTCATTTTTTAGTACATTTCTTTTGCCTTTGTTCTCCACATCAGTAAGAGGATGATTCTCTATTTCTGACACCAGGGAATCATTCCTGTGAGAATTTGATAAGAGTTAGCATTAGTAAATTCAACACTTTTTAAAGCAGATATTGTTTTTATGGCCAGATTACAATACTAATGAAAATACATAGTTTAAAGCCATTAAGTGGCAGGCGCCGGCCTGGCTCAGTCAGTACAGCATGCAGCTCTTGATCTTGGGGTCTGATTTCAGGCCCCACATTGGGCATGGAGCCTACTTAAAAACAAAAACAAAAACCCATTAAGTGGTACTCATCAGAAACAAATCACTTCATCTGTTTTCTCTTTTTATCTACATGAACCATATTCAGTCTTTGCTCAGTTTTCCTTTCCATATTATCTTCAAATTAAGTGAGTGGCAATGAATTTGTGGTAAAATTTCTACTACTTAGCCCAAAACTCTGCAGCATATTCTAAAACATATAGAATGTCCTCATTTTGCATGTATATTTATTTTAAAATTAGAGCTCCATCCCCTTAGTTATTGTTTCTTCCATTTGGAGTAGCTCAGGGAATATGTCTCTAGAGAATTTGAGTCTTTCCCTCACTGATTGATAAGAAGATAATTACACTTGAGAACAATTGTTCTGATAATGCCTTTTTCTTCCCACATAGGATGTGGAGGTAATTTCACGAACCTTTCGGGTTACATCCTTTCTCCAAACTACCCAAAGCAATATGACAACAACATGAATTGCACCTACATCATAAAGGCTGATCCTTTGTCCCTGGTCTTCCTGACTTTTGTGTCTTTCCATTTGGAAGGTAAGTTTATTCTTATGTAAATTACAATTGATTCTTTGTTTTGTTTTGTTTTAAGATTTATTTATCTGTGGGTGCCTGGGTGGCTCGGTTGGTTAAGCGACTGCCTTTGGCTCAGGTCATGATCCTGGAGTCCCGGGATCGAGTCCCACATCGGGCTCCCTGCTCGGCGGGGAGTCTGCTTCTCCCTCTGACCCTCTTCCCTTTCATGTGCTCTCTCTCTCTCTCTAATTCTCTCTCTCAAACAAATTTGTTTATTTGAATTAGAGAGAGTGCGTGAGCAGGAGGGAGGAGAGGAGAGAGAATCTCAAAGACCCCACACTGGGCACACATCCTGACGTGGGGCTCGGTCTCATGACCCTGAGATCATGACCCGAGCTGAAATCAAGACGGATGCTCAATGGACTGTGCCACCCAGGCGCTCCTACAATTGATTCTTAATGAATGTATGAGTGATAAATGAGGCAGAGGTAGTGTAAAAATCACCATTTGAAGGATGTATTTAATATGTCACAATATTTTTTATGTACATTTGATTAAAATTTCATCCAATTAAAAACATGTCAATATCATCCAAATAAAAACACATGTACCATTCTACATATTCCATCCAGAAATGAGAAAGTAACATCAGAGCTTTAAGAACACAAGCATCATGTAAACTGCTTAAAGAAAAAAAGTCTGGAAGGTATTACATGTTAATAATTGTTTTTAATGTATTCATTTGTGCTTTGTGCATACACACACCCCCACATGCATGTACACACCAAACACTAACTAGCAAGAGAAACTATCTTACTGAGTCAAAGTAGGTGCTCAATAAATGTTGGAAGAGTGAATAAATGATTATAATTAATAAATGTTTGCACTCTGTTTGATTCAATACTATCATGGGACCCCTTTCATCTCCTTTCTGTCTTTGATCTTCAACAATCCCATAGGGATTGTGAACTCCCTAACCACAAGTACCCCTTTGGGTTCATTCCACAGCTCCAGGAAATGGGCTGTTGGCAAAGGGGACAGTAGGCCTGTTTATTTGGGCTGGCTCTGAGCACAATAGACACAACTTTTGTTTTGTAGTTGCTGGGACATAATTTAGAAAAAAGATCTCTTCAAGAAGATGGGTATTTTTAACCATTCAGTCATATTAATATTTTTTACAAATTAACTTTCCATTTCTAAATTACACTTAGTCTGTAAACTTGTCAAGCTACCTCTGCATAATCAAAATTTCTTTCTGTTTGGGTTGGTCTCCCTTGCCAGTGAAAAGTTAGTTAGGAAAATGTCCTACAATATTCAGCATTCAGGAAATTTATGTTTCATGAAAATAAGAATGACATGTTAGTACTCATACATTGATAAATTATACAAAGCCTCTCTCACGTCTTCCTTTTTCTATGACCTCCTTTTCCTACATTTCTACAAGTTGTAAATTTTGGCACATGTGTTTGCTAGAATGCCAAGTATGAATTGATGTATGTCACTGTAAAAATGGAATATTAAGTAAAATATATCTTTTCAACTTTTGCTAGCACAAAATCCCAGTAATATAAAAATGCATTCACAATATATAAAGTTTTAGGGGAAGGTAAAACAGTTTATCTAAAATGACCCAATGTTGTATTTAAGAATAACATATGCATAAGACTATTAAGCAGTACTTTAAGAATTGTTACCACTGTACATAGATTTATAAGGGATATGTATTTTTATACCTCTTCTATTATCTTTTTAATCAGGGAAAAGTTATTTTAATAACAGGAAGAAAGCATGTGGCTTGGATTGTGCATTTGTTCTCATTAAATTGCATAAACACAAGAATGTCATATGTCAATATCATTTAGACTAAAAAAGGAGACGTTGGTAAATATACTATATAACATAGCTACAAAAAACATTGCCAATATCAGTGGTGTATGTATTATTACAAAGGAACCTATACTGACCCCAAACAGTAGCTCCTGAGTTCAGTTGACCAGGTGGGATTAAGGGGCAAGCATACTCTGGAACACTGGGTGTGGCGAGTGGTGGGGGAGAGCACAGCATTTTAGGATGGGTTTTGACACCAGGTCAGCCATGTACTAGTCATGTGACTTTGTGCAAATTAATCTTTCACAATCACTTTAATTTTTTAAAATACGAAATAGTAGTTATAGTAGTTATAAAAGTCAGATCATGCTTGTAGAAGCCTATTCTGTGAACTATCATTCATCAGAGTGCCCACTGTTTTGCTATTTTTGCTGCCACCAGTCAGGATCTCCAGACACACCCTTACTTATGTTGCCTGTGAACAGGTGCTTGGTTTTTCCAGATTAAGTTATTGGCTAACCCTCACTCAATTGAAGAGTTGATTTTTTTTTATAAGATGATAGCCTTCTGATAATGTCTTGTGACATTTCCAGTGTTATAGGTACTCAGCATGTTTAAGTGAGTAATTTCTGGCTATAGATTAATTGGATTATGATGATTCTCGAAAAAGACAACAGTAATCAGATTTATCTTATAATTAGATTCTTATCACTAATCAGACCAATGCTGATGTTCATTAAATACCATTAACAAACTAGGGATTTATTTGCTGCAGTAAAAATAACTTTCTGCCCCTTCTAAAGTAAGCCTGAGGAATTCATGTTCAGGATATTGTAATAAGACTGAAAATTGCTCCCAAGAAAAACTCGTTTTTTTTGCAGGAGCCTTGGCCTTTCTAGCTTCCCTAGGCCATACAAACTATTTCTAAAAGACTCTCTCCACATGGCATTTCTGAGCCGAGCATGCCAACAGAGTCAGCGTCGACCTTGGCAGAGATGAGTTCTAGATCTGTTCTTTTCGTGGGCCATTAGCACGAAAGGTAGATCTGGCAATAAAAAGATGGGCTATCCCCCACTACAGAATACAATGCGAACATAGACTTGTTCATACATTGTGTCTCCCAAACACTAACAACTGGTTAGGAAAGGTTTTACTAGTCAGGCCACCATACTGATTATTCGACTACAGGCTGGTGTTTTCACCATGGGAAGATTACTAAGGTTCAGTGACCTACATTTTGCTAAAGTAAGTTGCTCTGAAAGTATGTTATGAGATTTTTTGTTGGCCTGAGTTTCTCATCATTATTATTCCAATGCTAGTCATTGTATGAACGAACTATGCACTTCTTATCTTTTCTACATATTCACTAATGAAGTATAAAAATTCCAGTGAAATCAATTAAAAGTCATGGAAGAAATTTCCATTTGAGCATTTACAAGGCAACTTTTAAAATTTTTATTCTGGATGTCATCTCCAGATTGAAATGGCTCTTGGTATTCTTAAAAGTGGCTTCACAATTTCTAAAATAGAATAGAGAGTTAACAAATTTAAAATGTTTCTTTTTGTCAAAAATGAAACACCAGAAACAGACAGAAGCTAACTACAAAGCATAAGAGAGAAACTGTCAATGTTTGTACTTATTTTGGAATCAGAGGTTATAAAATAAATACTTATTTAATTTTCCCAAATATTGAATAGTTGAAAAGTGTATTTTTGTGTTTTCATTATTCATGTGCCCAAGTAGATGCCTTGAAGTTGCTGGGAAGATTATAGGCCATTTATTTTTATTGTTTACTTTATAGATGAAGCACTTAGCAGATGAGGTACCCTATGGCAAGTGATTGCCTTCTCTATCTCGATTCTTCTGTCATTAAAATTCAGTTATACCATTGATTCATCTTGGTGACAGTGAAAAGTTTAGAAATTCTTAACTAAAAAATCCTACATCTAGGCAAATTCTAAACTCAGTTTCTCTCAGATCCAGAATATCTCTTGATAAGAATTGAATAGTAGAGTAGCACCTTGGCACAGACAGTGGACAGAAACGGACAAATGCTTTTGCTCACTGTCCTCTAGAGATGGCCTCAGAAGCTCCCAAGAAAAATAGGGCTAGATTAACAGAGCAGCCAGAGGGGAAGTCCTTGGTAATATTCGCCTGACTTTTAAAAAATTTACTCAGAAGTCCTGGTTTAGAGGTTACACCTACTATAAAGCTATTATAGCTGGAAAAGAAAAGAAAATTCAGCTTTAGAATTTTCCTTTTGCTCTTTTCCCCACCAAGAATGAGGTTTTGTCAGTTGTCTTAGTTTACATTCCCCCTACCATGAAATCTGTTTTTTTTTTTAGTGGCATTACCTAGCTACTTACCATTTCTTCTCTTTGCTTTACTTAACTGTTTGTAAAGAAATAAGAATGTAGGCACATTTCACAATTTATTATTTTAGAAAGCATCGGGCAGTGCTGCTTTTGAAATAGTTCCTATTGATGATTTATTTATTCAAATTGGTCAAGCACTAGAGGAGACAGTTTAGTTATGTGGATTCCTCGCTTGCCTGTGTTATGAGACTTTGGTCTGCACAGCCTCTGGAGCTTAGTTCTGCACTGGCACAGTCTTCCCCATCCCAGTCAGTCATTCCTCTGTTGAGCAATCCAGTCTCCAAGCTACTGTTAATTAGGCATTGCTGCCCCCTAATTCCTGTACCTCTCCCTAGAGCCCTTCGCTGCTTTACTGAAAAGACTTTATCTTATCTACACTATTAAAATGTTCCAACCCAAATGATTTCCCCCTATCTCTTAGTCCTCTTTGATATCTCTGCCTCTCTATCTATGGCTCTAGAGAAAAATTGTACTCTGAACCTAAATTTGACAAGTTTATATTATTTGCTGAGTTACTCATTCTTGGTTTCCTTTCAGTTCTAAGTTCTTAGAATCGTGATGGAATTCAGAATTGAACATTGCTCTGTTATAAAGACTAGAGGAATATGATAAAAATTATATTTCAGTACACTAGATAGAGCCTTACCCATTTCAAACAATAAACATCTCTTAAAGCTTTTTAGAAGGATGGAAAATAATCGTAAAAACAAATCTGGAGGATAGCTTCATACCTCAGAGATTTCAGTGGTAAATATACATCAAATTACTTACTGAAGATAGAATTAAGAATGACTGGAGTTCCTTTTCTCATGACATGGGCTCTAGTCCAAGGAGAATGTATCATTCAGTCTCAGGTTGCTTCTCTTCCTGACAGGTTCTCATATGTCTAATAGCTATTACCTCTCTGCCATAAACTCAACTTTAATATTTATCTCCATCCTTGAAGAACTTTTTCAAATCTTGACTAAGTTCTTTTTTCTCCCTAGAAGGCAATCATGCTAGTTGCATTTAATTATATTCTACTTGAGAGTTTTGTGTATATTTTGATCATGTATTCAATTGGTTCCCCCTATGATTATGGAAAAGTGTTTAATATCATTATTTTCTGATGACTCTGGTCTTTGTCACCAAGTATCTTGTCATTGAAGAATCAGGCTGATCTCTTTGTGATGTGATAAACAGAGCTTGAGAAAAAGATATATATGTGTGAATTACTTTATGCCTGCTGACATAGTTATATCACATATTACCTTGTTTATGCTAAACTTTGATTCTTAGACTTCAGATAATTTTATGGTCTTAGACTTCAGGTAATTTTACAAATTCTGATATTATGTAATACTTGACTTTTTATGGACAAAATCTGGAAGGATATCCTACCTTAAAGAAATGACTGCTGGAAAGGGTATAGGAATGTCTTAATCCATCAAGCAACTTGCCAAATATCATAACATTCACAATTTATTGAGTCAGGCTTTGTGAATGAGCAGATCATTTTGATTGGTGTAGTGATTTGATACTCTCTTGCTATATACAACAAAAAAAAGAGAGAGAGAGAGAGATAAAATCCCCTCTCAACTTCCTCTGCCTCTCCCCGCCCAACTTCCTTATTGTTGAATACAGATCTTTTGTAAACACTTAATGAGTTTTGGTTGTGTTGATACAGACATACCACTGCTATCTCATGATCTTTCTAGAACTGGACTAGTTCCTTTAATTAATATTTTGGAAACATGATCAAGTATATGACACACTTTACCTTATGGTTCACAACCTTTCCATAATTTCCTAAGAAAACCACCACTGTGATAGTCTATGTCATTATGTCAACAACTTAAAAACTAACTCTCTAATACTTAATGGATATCTGCATAGCAAGCCATTTGATCAAAGTGGAACCAAGCTTTTTATCTAGCATCAGCAATATTTCCTTTTATTCTGTGATTTTGCTGTTACAATTTTATATTATTATTACTAGCTAAAGATATTTTTATGGCTAATGCATAATATTTTTTGATTCTCAGACTCACTTACCCTGAATTTTTTAAAATTCCAGTAAAACTTTTGTTGTCTAGAGGACAAGTTCAGAGATTATAATTAAGGTACATAATTTGACAGAATCCAAACCATGAATCTGAGTTTAATGTATTTCTTTTCTGTCCTATTTTGCCAACAACTATTGCTTCTGTTTATATGGTATGGTCATTGAAGGTAAGTGTTTCACATTTGTAACTTGGAGATTCATGCCCAATTAGAAGCATTTCTATTCCAGGATTTTCAAAATGAAGAAATTCTTTGAGGTGAATTTCATGAGTATATCTTGAATTGATACTTAAGATTTATGTTGGATAGAAACTTAGCTAAGGGGGCGCCTGGGTGGCTCAATCGGTTGAGCATCTGCCTTCGGCTCAGGTCTTGATCCCGGGGTCCTGGGATCGAGTCCCGCATCGGGCTCCCTGCTCAGCGGGAAGCCTGCTTCTCCCTCTCCCTCTGCTGCTCCCCCTGCTTGTGTTCCCTCTCTCGCTGTCTCTCTCTCTGTCAAAAAATAAATAAAACCTTAAAAAAAAAAAAAAGAAGCTTAGCTAAGGAGCCAAATGCCTTCCTAAGATTTTCTCTAAGATAATATATCCAAAAAAGAGAAGGGAATTTTTAAGGTACAGATATGTAAGAAAATAAAATGTTTTCATCAAGATTCTTTCAGTTAAAAGTGATAGATTATCTTCAGGTTAGCTTTGATACAAAATAGAGTTTATAAAAAGAATACTGGGTTATCTTATCTCATTAATGGAAGGTTTAAAAACAAGAAGGGGTCATGGGCTTCCAGAACAAGTGGAAGCAGGAACAAGAATCCTTTAGAATGCTGTCTTTCCTTCCCCCTTCTCTTTTTGGTGCTTTCTGCATGACAACTTTCTACAGCCTGGCTTCCTTCACATGTCAGGGGACAGCTGCTGATTTTTTCCAAGTTGAACATCTCTGGCTTCTTGTATTGACTCCCTCTTAGTTACAGTTTGAACACATCTGATTGGCCTAGATTGGGTCCTACATCCTATCTTGAAGTAATCAATAAGTCTATCAACAGTGCTTAGGATAGTGGGGTTCTATAAAAAATAACAACAATGACGATGATTATGGCCATCCATAGAATTATAATTTCTGGCCCAGCAATTCTACTCTTAGGTATTTACCCAAGAGAAATAGAAATTTATGCCCATGCGACTGTCCAGAATATAAAAGAACTCTTACAACTCAACAATAAAAGATGTATAACCTAATGTTAAAATGGCAAAAGCCATTTTACACATACACAAAGATGTATAACCTAATGTTAAAATGTCTGAATAGACATTTCTTCAGAGAGGATATGCAAATGGCCAATAAGCACATGAAAAGATGCTTAATATCATTAGTCATAGGGAAATGCAAATTAAGACCATAATGAGCTATCACTTCATACCCACTAAGATAGCTAAATAAAGACAGATAATAACAAGTGTTGGTGATGATGTGGGAAATTGGAACCCTCCTGTGGTGCTGGTGAGGCGGTAAAATGGTATAGTCTCTTTGGAAAATAGTCAGATATGTCCTCAAAATGTTAAACATAGAGTTGCCATATGAATCATCAATTCCACTCCTGCTTAGATACCCAAGAGAACTGAAGGCGTATATCCACACAAAACCTTGTACGTGAACATTGCAACATTATTTGTAATAGCCAAAAGGTAGAAATGAACCAAATGTCCATTAATTGCTGAATGGATAAACAAACTGTGGTCTATCCACACAATGGAATACCATTCAGCCTTGGAAGGAATGAAGTACTGATGCATGCTACAACATGGATGAACCTCAAAAACATCATGTTAAGTAAAAGCAGCCAGTCACAAAAGACTGCATATTATATGATTCTGTTTATATGAGATGCCCAGAATGGACAAATCCATAAAGATTGAAAGTAGGTTAGTGGTTGCCGAGGGCTGGGAGAGCAGTAAAGAGAGAGGACTAAATGGGGCGTGATTGTTAATGAGGCAAGATTTGTCCCCAGGGGGCTGAAAATGTAGAATTGGAGAAAATGTCAGATACCCCAAGTGTCCTGGCACTTGGTGAATTGAAAAACACCTTTCCAAAGGCCATTTGATAAACCTGAAAAAGAATCTTACCTTAGTACCAGTAACTCAGCTTCTAAAAATGTATCCTAGGGGCTCCTGGGTGGCTCAGTCGTTAAGTGTCTGCCTTCGGCTCAGGTCATGATCCCAGGGTCCTGGGATCGAGCCCCGCATCGGGCTCTCTGCTCCACGGGAAGCCTGCTTCTCCCTCTTCCACTCCCCCTGCTTGTGTTCCCTCTCTCGCTGTGTCTCTCTCTGTGAAATAAATAAATAAAATCTTAAAAAAAAAATAAAAAATAAAAATAAAAATGTATCCTAGTGAAATGAGAAACTTCAGCAAATATCTATATACAAGAATGTTTCAACAGTAGTTTTAATCAAAATAAGATGGAAAAGATAGAATTAGCAAGCAATAGGGGATTAATTGAACTTAATATGGTGCATCTATATGTTAGAATTTTATGTGTGCATTTAATTTAATGTTTTAAAAGAATAATCGCATAAAATACATGGTTATGTTATTTTATGTTAATAAAAAATTAAGTTACAAAAGATGATGTATAGTATGACCCCAATTAATGTTTTCACAGTATAATTAACCTGTAAAAACGGCTGCATAAGGTGCAGTGCTAAGTCTTTTTAATTTTTTGTTTATTGTGTTTTGTATTTCTCTTTGGAATGGGTTGGAGTATATATTTCTGTACATATATAATCAGAAGACAAAACAATGATGAATATTGAACAGTCACTAAACTCAAGCTAATGTTGTTTGTGTGAACATTTAAAAATATTGTTCAGTAAACATTGAGGAATTTCTAATTCTCTCTCCATGGTAGGAGTCCCTTATCTGTATATAAGTGTTAAGTTAAGGCAGGGTTTTGCCAAAGCAGTGCTGTTGACATTTTGGGCTGGGTGATTTTTGTGGTGGTGGGAGGACAGGGAGGTATGGGGTTGCCCTGAGCAGAGGAGCATATTTAGCGGCCTCTGCCCCCATCCCCACTCCATGCCACCAGTACATTCCAATGTTACAACAAAATCTTGTCTTCACATAGCACCAAATTCCCTGGCAGGACATTTATATATCACTGAATTAAAGGAGCCATCTTATAAAGGAAGAAAATTCTGGATTATTTGAAAGCAGGATTTATCTGTTGTGAAGTTCTACCTGTTTTCTCAGACCCACGCTTGATTTATAACTAGGGTAAACACTGTTTCATCAGGACACCAAGTTAAATAGCAACTTAGCAAAAGAGCTCTTGACTCTCATTTTAATTTCTATGTAAATTGCATGAATCTTCATTACATTTTTTTTGTCTGAATATGTATAGCACTGATCACTTGTGTTGCTCTTGATTATAATGCTGGTCTTTCCATGCTCCATTCAGCTCGCTCAGCCATAACTGGAAGCTGTGCCAATGATGGTGTTCACCTTATCAGGGGTACCAACTTCTCTTCCCTGCCTTTTGCCACCATATGTGGCGATGAGATCCTGTCTCCTGTCACCATCCTAGGTCCCGTGCTGCTCAACTTCTACTCTAATGCTCACACCACAGACCTCGGATTCAAGTTTAACTATAAGATCACCCGTGAGTAACCACAATGATAGAGTCTGGAATTTACTTCTTATCTTGAGTAATTCCCATAAGGAGTTTTAACTGTGATTCGTACATCACCAGCTTTAAGACTTGGGCACTTTAAGGGGAAAAATGATCAAATAGATGCATGGTCCCAAAATACTCAGGCATTTTCTTTAAAAAAAAAAAAAAAATGGGGAGGATCTTCTTCATGAACTTTAGCTAGAACTACTCCTTGAAAATCAAATGGAAGATCGAGATGTATGTTGATAATTTAAGTTAGAGTGCATGTTCCTACTGTCTTTAGTTGGTAGTACGTTATGTAAAGGTATCTTTTTGGCCTGGACTATCCAGATGCCTATCTCATTGCTCCAAGTCACTTTGCTAATGTGAAAAGCACTATCTTATAAATTTAGAAAAAAATGGAAAATAATATCTTTATAATCTTCTGGTAGGAAAGGACTTTTTGATAATATACACAAAGCACAGGGTCTAAAGGAAAAGAAAAGATTAATGTATTCAGCTATGTTATAATTTACTACTTTTCTATTTCAAAGGCAAAAATGAGAGGACAAGTCTTGGATTGAGCAAAAGCCTTTGTAGTTACTAGGATCTTTTCATTCTCTGTAGACCATTTAATTGTGTATTTGAAAATCATAGATTATATTTCCCTATTTTCAGTAATCTTTTCCTCTCCTGCAATAAGCGTGGTTAGCTTACTGACCATTTTTACCACATCATCCCAGTTTCAGTGAAATGGGCACACACATCTGACAAAAGCTTTGTTTTGTTTTGTCTTTACTTGACCAAAGTCACTTACTAAAGTTAAATCATTTTCTTTCAAATAAATTACTGTTCCCATCCACAAAGAAGACTTGAAACTATTTATTCATGAAAAAGGCCTTTACACTTCATTCACGTTAGCTGTTACCTGAGTCCTGACCCCATTTGGAAAGTGTGATTGTGTGTGGCTCCATAGGTCTGTGGGCACAAACAGAAGAGATTTGGGCACAGTGAATGTTCCTTCCCCTGGTTGTCTTGTTAAATAAAGAAGAGCATTGGTTTGTTTTATTCTTTTGGTACCACTGGTGTTTTGGAGACTTGCATGCTGCTTTATGATCTTCTACTCTTTAATCTCTCATTTTCCCAAAATACTGTATGTAAGGTTTACCATATCTACAATGAGAATGCCATTTAAAGAGTGTTGACATTAAGATTTCAAATCCTGACAATATACAAATTTGGAAGTTACTTGGGCAATGATAAGCTTTCAGAGACCACATAATTGTGTGTAAGCTGAAATAGAATAATGGCTACACAAATCTAACTTTTAATTCTCTACAGTTGTCCCCAGGGGTCTGAGCACATGAATACTTATGGGTGTATAGAGAAGAGCCTTCCTCGAAATGTGGGCTTACCTGAGGGAATATAAACAAACGACAAACAACCTTAAATGGTAGCCACAATTTGTTTATCATTTTTAAGAGATGTAAATGGAATATGTCCACTGACAGTATATAAACCATAGAAATATCATCAAAATATACTAACATTATAATTTTAGAATCATAAAATAAATAGAAGCTTTTCTCACCGCAATGAGTGGGATGCTTTCCATCATTGTGTGGCATAGTCTCATCCTCCTTATATGTAAAGCCAAGCAAAGATAATCCTAATTTTACATTTTTTATAATGGGGTCTTATTGTCATTTTATGGCTGCGGTTTTATTGACTAATAGAAACAACTAATGGCTCTGGGCCGTTGATTGCTGGAGTCAGGGCGGGGGGTGGGACTAGCTTCCTTGGGCTTGCTGAGGACCAGTAATACAAATTTGGGCAAATAGAGTCCTTACCAGGCTCACAACTAAACGGAAATACAAAGGACCCCAAAGCTATGCATTTGAGCCCACAAAGGGAATTAAACTTGAAAGTTCCAAAAACTATTTCCAACACTTCACATTATAATACTCTGTCTTGACAGAGGAAACTCTATATTTAAGATATTTCATCTATATTAAAGATTTCCAGATCACAGTCCTTCCTGGGCCCAGATGCTCACAACTTGCCTTGGATTCTGTGTGCCTTTCTCAGCTTCCAGTTATCTCTGTCATCTCTCTCAACCTGTCAGTTAAATATAGGGAATGGACAGTTACACCCCCACACATGAAATGTTCTCTCTCATTGTTTTCATTCTGGTCATTAATTTGACCCAGACTTATTCCATTGCAAGATGTTCCTTAAAATATTCTCTGCTGCTTCTACTCTCTTACTGTCTCTTCCCCCCGACCTTAGTGGAAAAATCAATATTATTTGTAAACAATGATGAAGGGAGATTTAAGTTCTTTAAGACAAATGGTTGGTATCTCTCTTAGGGAAAAAGGTACAATAGTAATGAATATCTCAAAATTATTTTTTTACACTTGGAGTAATAATTGTTTTCTGTCTTCTGTTGCAGCCTGTGGTGGAGTATTCAACTTCTCCACTGGGGTCATCAAGAGCCCCGCCTATTCATATTCGGACTACCCTAACAACATACACTGTTCGTACACCATCATTGGTAGAGATGACAGAGTGCTTCACCTCAAGTATGTAAAACAAATGTACCTTCTTTACGGTCGATTCAGCTCCACTTACAGAAAAGATATTCCTTTACAATAAAGAACACTGATTCTTGCAGGAGGTATATAAGAGAACCTCGAGGAAGGGAGAGGGAAGTTCTTGTTTGGTAGTATAAATCCACGTGTCCTGCCCTCCATACAGGCCAATAGGGATTAAGGGGAAAAACAGGCACTCTATCGGTGAAAATGAGAGTTTTAATTTTCCAACAGTTTCAAAGGAGCTTCGTATAATGGGTTGTAAAATTATAAGGCTGTCTTGGGAACAGCAAGAGAAAGTATTTGATTTGTTGGGCACTTATTATGTACAAGGAACTTTAATTGATACTTTCCATAATTCTCTTTCATTCTTTAAACAGTTGTAGGAGGCATATATTATTAAACCCGTTTTACTGATGAGAAAATTGAAGCTCAGATGGGTCAAATTACTTTCTCAATGTGATATGCTATTAAATGAAGAGTCAGAATCTGAATTCACATCGTATTTTATCCCAAAGCCATGTCCTTAATATTTCCCTATGCTATCTCTTGAAGGGCAAGTGTTTCCTGACTACTTAAGGAATGTATTTGTTCATATATCAGAGCCCCTCTAAACTAGTGCTAGACGATATTGCTTACATCATCAGTAAAACTCTCCCCTAATCCTACCTACTCCCCACAGTATTGATTAAGGGGATATAACCTCCATTATCAGTGATAAAAGTCAAAACCACATTCATCTGAGATGATGTATTTGTAACTCTTGTGTTTCAGTGATATACAGCATATGGCAGAAGACTCCGAAATTTCATGTAGCTCACAGCAATCTAGAATTTTTTATAGAAGGTCGAGATGGGCTAGAATCTTTCTTACCTACCTCCCCACTAAATGGGGATCACTTTCATCCGTAAAAATTGTATACTCTCCACTGTTTGTCTCTAGAAACCTCATATGTCAAATGGGTCTTTGGACTGTTAAAGTCTCATCCAGCCTGATTGGGTTTCTGTACCAGACAGTAAGCGGTCTAGAGGCTGGACCTTGAAGAAATCTGCAGATCTCCCCCGGGACTATTCGTAAGGAAGCTGTGCCCCAAGGGCCAAAAAGTCCTTTAAGTCCAAGGGATAAAAGAATAAACAAAAAATGCCAGATGGTCCAGAGCAGGAGGCCTATGAAGTGATCACCTGCCTAGAATGGCAGTATAAGGGGTCATTCTTGTCACGTGCCATGGTGGCACAGGATTTGCTTCTACATGTGTAGGATTATAGGTGATATATATACTGTATGTGTTGATAACGTGTATTTCTGTTTCCTGCGTGGACCCTGGGCTTATCATAGTCAAAGTTCATATCAGCATGTTTGGAAAATTTATTATACTCTTTCTAAGAACCTACATTCTATAAAACAGATATTATCCCAGGCTTTACAGAAATTGTAGACATTAGTAAAACATGAATTCTTCTACCAGTGTTCTCAAAGTATACTGGCAACATAAGCTTTCCTATCATTGGGCTTTTCCAGATAATCTTCTGTGCTCTAGAAAAATGATAAAAAATAAAAAGCCAAAACAGCTTTGAGTCCTCTTGGAAATGCAAATCTTTATCTTTCTTTATGGATTCATGTTGTAGAAAATAAATGTGTTACCCAAGGAGAATAAAAAATGGATGTAGTATTTTTGGAAATTATCTAGCTACTGTCCTGTCATCTTTTTTACAAGAGCATTAAATATTACATGTGGTTGAAGAAAATAAAGAATTTTTCATCTTGTTCTTAACCATCAGTTTGAAAAAATTGAACTAGTTAAAGCTTTATAAAAATTTTGCAGATCCTTTTTTTCTCAAGGCTCTTAGAAGGAATTTTCAAATTAGATATTTTCAAATTATTCTGTATTAAATTTTATTTGAGAGAGAAAGAGAGAGAGAGAGACAGAGAGAGAGAGACAGAGAGTGCAAGAAGGAGCAGAAGGAGAGGGGCAAGCAGATTCCGTGCTGAGCGCAGAGCCCTATCTCCCGACCCTGAGATCATGACCTGAGCTGAAATCAAGAGCCGGACACTTAACTGACTGAGCCACCCAGGAGCCCCACAAATTATTCTGTATTATATGTTATTATTGTAGCTGCTAGCAAAAAGGAAAAAACAGCTGAGAAAGCAGAAGAACCTACAAAAATGAGGGCAGGATATCAAATAATTTAAACAGGTTTAAGAAAAAATAATTTATATTAAACCCATCCTAAAGCCCTAAAGATAAACCATGTAGAAAGCCTTGCTTGTTTGGGAACTCTGGGAATAGTTACTTGACATAACAGAGCATAGGCCTTAGATTAAAGTATTATCTCAGGCCAGAAAAGTGAAGTTAAGGATGTATCTGTCAGGATAGTTACAAGTGGTAACAAACATGCCCAAGGCACAGTAGCTTAGTGAGTTTATTTCTCACCTGTATGAGTATGTCCAGTGTGGCCTGGTCACTTAGCAGCCCAGGCTGATGGAAGCTTCATTTCTGCATTTGAATCCATGATCCATCACTGCAGTGGGAAGGCAAACTGAGTAGTAATTTTTTAAAAATGTCTTCCAAAAAGGGATAGGTATCACTCCTGCTTATATTTCTATGGCCAAAGCAAGTCTTAAGGCCATGTAGAAGCTCAGAGTGTGCACAGAAGGGCAATTCTCTCAAATATCAGGAAAGCAGAGAGCTGGAGATATGTGGTGAAGTTCCTGTAACAACTACAACAACCTTAAATGTGAATTTTTGCTTATAGCCATCAAATCAGTAAAATAGCATATTGTTTCTAGTATTTGCTATCAAGTAAAGCATGGATGTTCTGCTTCTAGCCTTTGTCTTGTCTTGTTTGTTTTGTTTTTGTTTTTACAAGAATGAAGGGTATAATGTAATGGAAATTCAAATGGAGAACATCAGTATTAACAAGGTTCATTCTACAGGTTTAGTGACTTTGATGTGGTTCCTTCCACATTTTGCTCCCAAGACTACCTGGCAATTTATGATGGTTCTAACATCAGTGATCCCCTTCTTGGCAAATTCTGTGGTTCCGAGCTTCCACCAAATGTTAGGAGCAGCAATCATAGTTTGCTTCTGGTATTCAAGACTGATTCATTTCAAACGGCAAGAGGTTGGAAAATATCTTTCCGGCAGACACTGGGTAAGAATTTGGGATATGTAAATCTATTTTTCATGACTGTTACTTTTCTGCTTTACTTATTTTTTTTCACCTGACTAAAGTTGCTTTTCATTTAAATTTCAAAGAATATGTCACATAAAGTTTTGGTTTTAAAAATTATATATGATATATTTTGATTTAAAAAAATCACTCACCTAATATACCTCTCTGGTATACAAAGGTAAGGTCTCCCTACACAACTATCTCTAATGAGACCTGAACTTCATTTTACCACTGACAGAAACGACAGTTTAGCCTAAAAGCAGGCAAGGGCCCCATCAAGAGAGAAGGCCTCATGACCTGTGTTGACTTTGTCCTTAAAATGATGAGGAGCCTTGGGAAAATTTTAAGTAAAAACTTCATGGCTTCTGGAAAGATGATAGTGGTAGCAGGGTGGAGGAAGGTTGGGGCAGGGGGACCCTATGACTTGAGAAGAAGCTAATTACAGAATTCCGGATGGCAAAGGTTGAAGGTTCAAACTGACACAGTGAGAGTAGAAACAGAAGGAAAGGTAAGCATCTAAGAGAAACTGAGAAAGTAGAATGCTGTAGATCACCCTCATCCCTCTGATCCAAAGCCAAGCTTACCTTAAGCTTTCTTTACATTTGATGTTTTACTTTTTTGTGCATTTTTCTAAGGGAAGCAATTAGACATTTGTATTGTGAAAGCTTCCCGATAAAACATAGACATCATGGCAAATTGTATCAGAAAACCACCCTGCCACCTACCCTACTTAGCTATATCAACATCACTTGAAAGCAAGTCTCAGGGGCAGACAGGAGTACTGCCTCAATAGAATTTGCCTAAGTGAAGTGGCGTACAAAACACAGAAGCTATTTTGAAAGAAAAATTCATTTTCCTTTGGAGATTTTTGCACAAAAGAACCCATACATTCTTGCCTTTAGCACAGACTTTAGAATCAAATGACATATATTTGCATTTGCTCTTGTTACCTGCTTTCAAGTTGTTTTTCTTTTTCCTAATATATTCTCACATGACCATTGAAATAGTCTTATGCTCTCCACCGTTGTCATCTGCATGAAGCTTCCCGAGTGAGTCAGTCAGCGTTCCCTAGCCTCATTAATTACTGTTTTTCTGAGCTACAAAGAAGGCATTTGGACTTACTATAATTTTACTGAACTAAAGTGGCACAGAAGGGAAATTCTTATATTGTCAAATGCATTGTTCATGTATGAGCACTGGGCTCTTTCGGTCAATTACTGTTTTCCTCTGGTCACAGTTTTAGGAAGGGTTCAAGTGCAAGGAGCAGAAATGGAATGTCATTGATTGTCAGAGTGGTGTGATCACTGCATTTCATGATGACGACTTTTGCCTCTTTTTCATCTCTATAAATGCTCTCAGACACTTGAAAATATCTCAAAATCCCTCAAAAGGGATTTTGAGTAATCTTTAACGGTAATTTTTTTTGCTGAAAACCTAGGTGTTGCCTTTTTATATTGCTTTGGTCTCACAAAGCCTTCAAGACCACACATATAAGCCACACATATAAGTTTACTGGTCATTCTGTAAAACTTTTCAATTTTGTTTGTTTTTTTGTTTGTTTATGGTAAGGAAGTAGGGGAAAGAGCAATTAAGAGTAGATTGAATTCTTTTAGTTATAGATCTGGATTTAAAAAAACAACACGTTAGACTTGACCACTTGGATGCACCTTTCACTTCTGTCTTATCCATTTAAAACCACTGCACTTTCCCATAGAAAGGGGAGAGCACCTCTGTGGACCCGACAGTGAGTTTTCAATAGTCACATGAATTTTCGACAGTGGATGTCCAAAACTGTCAGTTCAGCCTGGAAAACAGTATTTTCACAGAGCAAATAATTGCTGTGAAGAGACCATTTTAGTCTGTGACATTCCAGTTTAGTTCATCTTGACTAACACACTAGAGTTTTGCAAATTTGCCGTTTAGATGATACATTTGACAATACTTTATATACATCTGCTTCAGTTTTTCAGAAGTCAGTGGAGAGCCCGCTCATGTAACTATGTGATTTTGAGGTGAACTCCTTCTTCATTTGTATTGCTAATGGGTCCGAACAAATTTGGGGCAAATATCCCATGGTTTGTTGTTAATTAGTAAATATGTAGGGAAATTAAATTTCGTCCTTTAATTTCATGGACGAAATTAAGTTTCGTCCTTTCAAGTTTCGTCCTTTCTTTAATACTTCTGTATTAAAGAACCATAATGCATAGGATGTAAGGCCCAGAGAAAGCAAGGCAGGCCCTTTACAGGGGCTAATATCTAACTATAAAGTTAATCTCCTTTCCCCCTGCACTCCAGCATTCTATGAATAATTGATCCTGAGAGAAGACGACCAGCAGAGTGATCATGCCAGGCATTAGGGATCTGTGAAACTCTGAAATTATCTGAGTGTTTTTCTCAAGAGAGTGAGATTTGTCTGATTGTCAGTGGTATCGAGGATCTAAGAAAGTTTAAAAAGCCATCAGTCCTGTGGATTTGGCTGAAATGGGAACACTGTCTAGTGCAGAATTGACATTTATAAGTACCCTTTGTTCTATTAATTTCTGCTGGTTGAGTTTTTGCCCCTCCTTGATCCCCAGGGGCTACTTTGGCCATGATTGTGCTTACATGTGTGTCTTGTGAAGCATTTCAGACTTGCAAACATGTTTTTAAACTTCCACAGCCTCTGTTGCTTCTTCCTGTCCTGGTCTCATGTCAGAGTGCTGCTCAGTCAGTCTTAGTCATGACACGCTCATCACATTAGACACCAAGCTTCTAGCTATTTGATTAGATCGGGGATTTAAAGTACATAATTTGTGTAGTACCGTGGTAATTCCATTTGTTTTTTAAAGTAATGTGTTTATAACACTTTAGCAAAATCTCAGGGTCAGAAACTGACCCTGGCCTGATTAGGTGTGAAATTGGTAGGCCTTTGGATCAGTGAGTAGCCAAGGAGAGAGTAAAGAGTGACCCTTAAGGATGACATTTCCTAGAAGGACAAGGACGTGATGTCACCCGGAGACTATGGCAATATCATGACAAGGGGGTGTCAGTGACTAGAGACTGGAGACACTGAACGTGTGACTAAAGCTCCCAGCTCCCTCTTGTCCACAGTCCATGTGCGGAGGATGAGGGCCACTGCCTGTCCCTTCCTCGGGTAAGTGCCATATAGGGAACAAGTCAGGTGGCAGTACAGTCAGACTCACAGACCTTGCTGTGAGGCAAAGGCAAAAATACCAAAGTACATGTTTAACAAGAACAAAATAAATCGTGCTCCACAAAGATGGAAACGTGCCCATATGGGAGGGGCTGTAGACTAGAAAGCAGGTGACTATGACCTAATCATCCCATTACATCATTGTCCGGTAAGATGCTTTTAGAAAAGCCCTTTAGCATGTTTGAGCTCAGTTTTTATCTGCTAAAAAAAAGACCAGTTTGAAAAATTACCACTGTCTTTCTCTTAAGAATACAACGGGGATGAAGTAGCTAATTCCTGTAAAGTTCCTTAGATGTCCAAGAGGAAGACTGTTACATTATCAGAAAATAATGCTGTGGTCTTGGGCTTCTGTAAAGCTCCATGACCTGCCCCCCCCTATCTCTGGAGTATGTACAGCTGGGGTCATTATCATCAAGAGGACCCCTCCATGGAGTAATGATTGTTTTGTTCATTCTTACTCACTTTGCACTGAAGTCTAACCAGCAAACCCTAAAGTATGTTTTATAACCTAAATCTGAAATCAAAAGCTAAATTTTTCACGTATTGATACTACATCAATATTAACAGGCTGTGTGAATGCATTAAAGACTAGGTGGACACATTGTACCTACTTAATGATTAATTCTCTTATGTGTAATACAAATGATATACTATACATTGTATTGTATCGAGATGTACCTCCTTCTCGATCATGGTTCCTATAGTTCTGCTATGACTCAGGGTAGTAAATTGGATCACTTTCGCCCTCAGAGAATTGGTTGGGAGTATTGGATCAGACTCAGCCTCTGGGTCATGTGTGTCTGGCCCTTGGATTTTTGCCCACTGCCATAACATCTGGAAAATGTCTCTCCAACATGCTAAAGGAAGGCCCTGGGAGCAGTGGGGGGAAGCTGAGGGAGTTGAACCTGAGTTTGTTGGTGCGGGGGGACAAGAGAGGAAAGGGGAGACTGACCAAAGCAGTGGGAGTCTGCGGCCCTAACGGCGGAAAATACGGCCAGAACAGATGGAGAAAAATGTAACAACATGTCAGAATCAGACTCTGGCTTCGAAAAATGTAACAACATGTCAGAATCAGACTCTGGCTTCTAGTTATCTTTTCAGTTTCAGTTTTGGTGTCATGTCTGGACTTTGAGAGGCATTCTAAAATTCTGTAGCTAGATGGTAAAAGAATAAAGTTAAGAACATTCAGTGACTCTGAATACCGATACGTGTATGTTTCCGTGTGCTCCTTAACAGCCTGATAAGAGCTGCCAAACCATATTACTTTTGAAAGTACAAGTGCAGTAAGAGCGTAGAGTTATAACTTGAGTAATTTTATAAATCACTGCTCAAGTAATTCTCGGTTTAGCACTAGCGGGGGGATTACTTGAAAGCCATGGTGTTTGTTCTCTTAATGTCATTTGTTCCCTCTGATGAAGTCTGAGAATGAGATGAGCTGAAATTGTACACCCATTTGCAGAAAACTAGACTGAGCTTAGTTCCACCCACTTATTTAAGCCTTGTAACCTTCACTGGTGATCGGATTTCCCTTGAGAGATACAAAGACAAGGTTATCTGCAGCTTCTTCTTTGTGGGTTTTATTGAAAAGGGTTTTTTGCTGAGCAGAGAATGTGGGGCTACAGTAAAGAAAACAGCAATGCTTAGTTCACCAAAACCTTACAAAAACAAGTAGACAGGGGTAAAATTCCAGATCGGCAAAAGGAAAGGAAAGATTTTTATTAAAATATATTCCAACGTCAGAATGTATGCCCCCTCCCCCCTGGAATGACCCGTTTGAAGAGTAGGGCTGTTGTTGGGGAAAAATAAAACCAGATGGTATTATGGAGACCGAACTGAGTGACAAAATCGAGTTAGTGGTAAATCATAAGCTAACACTGGAAAACATTCGGGTGAACAAAAGCTGGAAAGTAATTATCCTGCATTAACCTAGGCCACACCAGCCCTCCTCAAAATGGAATCTAGTCTTATCGCAGATGTTCTCAAAACCAGGTGTTTTGAGTTAAATTATTTGTAACCACAGGTTCCCTATAATAATTATTATTATCCTTACTCGGATCAGCTTGACTTTGATGTAGTGTTTGCAGGAGCATAAATGCAAACTATCTCTGGCTAGCAATAAACATTAAAAAAAAATTCTTTGGTTGTAAATCAGTTGTTTAGAAATGAAACATCATTAGGGCCGTGGGACTCTATCCTTCTTGTTGTCATGATATCCAAAAAATCTATTAATTTTGTGGTAGTTGTACTTTCTGCTCACTCCCAAATGAAGACATCGCAAAGTCCCAGGGCATAATGATAGTGACTGCCTGTCCCTGAGCGCCCACTATGTGCTAGATGTAGGACAGAGGCTTTCCCTAGATGGTCTCATCTAATCCTCACAACTGCCCATGAGACAGGGATTGTCCCATTTTACAGAGGAAGAAATAAGAAGTGGAGAGATTAAGTAATTTGTCTGTGGTCAAATAGTGTGTAAGAGGCAAAGCCAAGCTTTGAGCCAGGTTTGATTGTCTCCCAGATTCACCCTTTTCCTAATCAACGCCCATCACCTCTGGGGCAGTCGGTAAATGGAGCCAGGGACGAAGAGGGATCGTGGGGGTGAGTTTTCTGAAAGGCAGGTCATTCCTTTAGTTCCTTTTTGGCCTAGATAGAGCTACTTTTCTCCACTTTGATCTTCTCCTTGATACTGCCTGCTTTCTAGTACCAGCATTCCAATTTGTACCTAGCTCCAAGTAGTGTATTTGCTCATATGCTACCACTACAAAAATAGTGTGTATGGTACAGCAGTTGCTGTTCTCTTATAATATTAATATTTGTCATAATTTTATATTATAAAACAGTTATATTTATATTATATTCTGCCATGTTATATTTATAATATAAATATTGTATAATATGTATATATTTATATAGATATATGGTATATTTTATATATATCTATAGTGTTTATATTATAAATAGTGTTGATATTTACATGAAATACTGTGTATGTATATGTAACATATATGTATATGTAATACACACATATGCATATTATGGCTCATAATACATAATATATTAATGTAATTCTAAAATATATACGCAATAAAATCACATATCCTTCTCATGTTGACAAATATCAGACAAATGTCACATCTGTTTTATTGGCTTTGCATGGCATATTGATAAAGAATTAGCACAGTTAAGTGGAATATAATTGCCTTAGAATGTAAAGGTAATAGATCTCTGTATAACAAATAAAACCTTCTAGTCCAAAATTATGGCTTCCAATTTAGTAAAATTCCTCACCACAGGATTCTAACAAAATGAAGGAATTTGGGCATTTATTTTTATGTTATAACCCTGATTGGTACTCTCTTATAAAGATTAGTTTATGAATTGGGCAACTAAGTCACAAATACATTATGTAACTTGCCAAGGTCACTTAGCAAGTCTTGAGCAGAACTGGGAAAGGAATCCCTGTCTCCACTTTGTCTCCACCAAAGTAATAAAAGTTGAAATATCCATAGCACAAGTGTAAATTAATATATCAGCAAGAACAAAAACATAGTTCTGTGTCCCTCTTTAAATTATTTTTTTATTTTTTTTTAAAGATTTTATTTATTTATTTGACAGAGAGAGACAGCGAGAGAGGGAACACAAGCAGGGGGAGTGGGAGAGGGAGAAGCAGGCTTCCCGCCGAGCAGGGAGCCCGATGCGGGGCTCGATCCCAGGACTCTGGGATCGTGACCTGAGCGGAAGGCAGACGCTTAACGTCTGAGCCACTCAGATGCCCCTAAATTTTTATTTAAAAGCTATGGGATTCTGGGGGCACCTGGGTGGCTCAGTTGGTTAAGCGACTGCCTTCGGCTCAGGTCACGATCCCGGAGTCCTGGGATCGAGTCCCACATCGGGCTCCCGGCTTAGCAGGGAGACTGCGTCTTCCTCTGACCCTCTCCCCTCTCATGCTGTTTCTCTCTCGCTTGCTCTCTAATAAATAAATAAATAAAATCTTAAAAAAAAAAAAGATTAAAAGCTATGGGAATCTGGGTCTGGTTTTATGAATTCTCCCTCTTCTATATCGAAATCTATTTTATGACTGAAGAGCACATTGCTATTAAGGCTTCTTTCTCTAAGCAGAACATTTTTTTAAAAATTTATGACTTTTGATTTTGTAATTGTCAATGTTAAGTAAATAAAGTCATACTTCTTTTATTTTTTATTGAAGAATAATTGACATACAAATATTGCATTAGTTTCAGGTGTACAACATTGTGTTTCAATATTTATATACATTACAAAATGTTTACCATAATAAGTCTAGCTACCATCTGTCACAAAACAAAGTTATTACAATGTTATTGACTATATTCCCTATGCTGCGCATTACATCCCAAAGTCTTACTTATTTTATAAGTGACAGATTGTACCTCTTAATCCCCTTCACCTATTTCGTCCAATTCCCCCACTCCTGTAACCATTCATTTGCTCTCTGTAAGTCTGTTTGGTTTCATTTGTTCATTTATTATGATTTTAGATTCAACATGGAAGTGAAGTCATATGATATTTGTCTTTCTCTGACTTATTTCACTTAGCATTATACCTTCTAGATCCATCCATGTTGTTGCAAATGGCAAGATTTCATTTTTTATGGCCAAATAATATTCCATTGTGTGGATCTATGTATGTATGTATTTGTGTATGTAACATCATCTTGATCCATTCATCCATCTTTGGACATTTACTTTGATTCCCTATCTTGGCTATTGTAAATAATGGTGCAATGCACATGGGAATGTCCATGTCTTTTCAAATTGGTGTATTCATTTTCTTTAGATAAATACCTAGAAATGGAATTGGTGGATCATGTGGTAGTTCTATTTTTTTACCTTTGGAAAAATTTCCTGTTTTCCACAATGGCTGCACCAATCTCCATTCCCACCAACAGTGCAAGAAGTTTGCGTTTTCTCCACACCCTGGCCAACACTTACTTTTTCCTGTCTTTTTGATAATAGCCGTTCTGATAGGTATGGGGTGTAAGTCATACTTCTTTTAGATTAGTGGAGCCGGCACATGAATGTATCCTGTATTTTACAAGTGATTAAATTTGCTCTGCTTGCTGAAATCTAATACTCAGAGATTAAATTTACTTAACTAATAGATCTAACGTCATTTATCATTGCAAATTTTTAGCTAAAGAAGCATTTTCCTATGAAAATACTACCTCTTAGGCAGTGTTTTAAATCTTTCAGTGATATTTTTATTGTTATCCTGCTAATTGTTTCTTGGCAATCAAATATGTGCTAAAAATCAACTAACTTAGCTTTAAAAACAGGTTAATGCATAGGAGAAACATGTTATTTTGTTAAAAAATATATAAGTACATACGTACATGTACATAGACATAATATGTGCATAATATAACAACAACTCTACAAATCAAGAAATATATTTAACTCCAAGAAATCCCCATGTAAACATATGCTAGATGCAGAGATACATCTAATAACGATTTACATTTTCTATTCATTCCTTCGTTTTTTATTCAACAATATTCACCAGCTGCTTGCTGTGCAGGCAATGAACTTCTCCCTGGCAATACAAAGATGAACTGAACAAGGTCCCTACTCTTGAGAGGTTCATTCACATAGATGAGTTAGTAAGTAATTGTACATTTGGTGTAATAAATGCTTTTTGACAGAAGTATGTGCAAAGGGTAGGGGAGGCAGAAAAGAAGGGACCTGTGATACTTTGGTGTTGAGTAAAGAGGACACAGGATTGTTAGAGAAAGCATCACAGAGAGTGTAAATCCTGAATTGTCCGATTGTTAAAAGAGTGTAAGCTCTGGAGCAAGACTTCTTAGGAACAAACCCAGTTCTTGTCCATCCCAACAGGTTTGACCCTGGACACTTTACTTTTCCTCTCTACATGTCGAGGATCTCCTTTGTGAAATGGACAAACTCATAGGGACTACCTGATAGGGTTGTGGTGAGATTAAACTAAAATATTTCCCTGGCACTCATTAAGCATGTCATAAATTTCATCCATAAAGAGTAGTAACTTGGAAAGATGAGAAGACGTTCATTGGGAAAACATTCTGTAGAGAAGAAAAAACATGTACAAAGTTGCAGGTGCATCCCATTTCAGAGGCTGCAGACTGACCTGCACCTCATTTGATAATGCTTTGGGGTATGAGGTGGAGAATGGTAGGAGCTGAGACGGCAGAGAGAGACAGAAGCTACGTGCAGAGGGCCCCGTACACATAGATAGAAGGGAACCATGAATTGTTTTGAGCTGGAGAGTACTATGATCTAATAGGTTCATTTTATTTATTTATTTTATTTATTTTTAAGATTTTATTTACTTGACACACACACAGAGAGAGGGGGAGAGCAAGCACAAGCAGGGGGAAGCAGCAGAGGGAGAGGGAGAAGCAGGCTTCCCGCGGAGCAGGGAGCCCGATGTGGGGCTCGATCCAGGACCCTGGGCTCATGACCTGAGCCGAAGGCAGCCGCTTAACCGACTGAGCCACCCAGGCGCCCCTAATAGGTTCATTTGAAAGAGCACATCCTAGCACCTGTATGGACAGTGTTTTGAAGTAAGGGCAGCATTTTATGCAGGGAAAAATTAGGAAAGTATTACAGTTGTTTTGGCAGGGCATGACGAGAGCAGTGTGAAAATACAAAATGTAGAGAGATGTAGAGTCAGTGGGACACAGGGGTCTTTGAACAAGGTACTGCCACCGTCTGATGATACCGCTATCCAAATACAAAATTACCAGGAAAGGATCAGGTTTTGTAGGAGAACATAATAATTTTGGGTTTGGGTATGGAGATTTTGGTGCATTTAAGACATCCAGCTCATTTTCTGTAGTTCATCAGATAGAAGAATTAGAAGCTTAGTAGAAATATCTGGGATAGAGTTTTGCTTGTTTTTACCTTGAGGCAATGCAGTGTGGCGCATACACATTTAAAATTATATATTCCTGGTGAGTTGACTTGTATCATTATGCAATTTTTTTGTAAATGCTTCTTGTCTTAATGTCTACTTTTTCTAATTAGTATCACTTCCCTAGCTTTCTTTCCTTCGTGTTTGCTTGGGATAGTTTTCAACCTTTCAAACTTTTCTTATCCTGAAGAACATATTTAGGTTTTGTTTTGCTTTGTCTTTCAATTTGAGAATTTCATATATTTTCAACTAATGAAATCACCAACATTATTGGATTTAAATGGACCCATTGTGTTATTTGTTTTCTGTTGGTCCTACCTGTTCTTACGTTCCTTTATCCTTTTTTGGCTTTTTTCTTTAATTAATCAGTTTCTGTCGTTCTCCTTTTTAAATCATTGCTTATACATTCTGTTCCTCGTCTTTAAGTGATTACCTTAGAGATTACAACATTCATCCTTGACTCAGTAGCATCTAATTTATAAAATTAGTCCTTTTACCACTTCATAATAAGTATAAGGACCTTAGAACATTTTAAATCTATTTATCTACTTCCTGTCTTTTGTGCTATTAATGTCAGTTGTTTCAACTCTACAAAACATAAAACATTTTTATTGCTTTATGCAATTAGTAATTATGTGTATTATCATTGCTGTTGTTTTTTTTTTCTTCCTCAATTTTTCTGCCTCCTTATGGGACCAATTTATTTCTTTTTGAAGAATTCTCTTTTGTGATTTTTTATTTGTTGGAAATCTTCTGGTAAAAACGTTTTTGGTTTTGGTTTTCCTGAAAATGGTGTTAGTCTGTCTTAAATTTTGTGGGATATTTTCTCTGAATGTAGAATTCTAGTGTGGCATTTATTTTCACTCAGCAATTTAAGACGCTACTCCTCCATTTTCACCTGATTTCTAACATTTAGTTAGAAAGTCATTGTACTTTCTCTGTGCCCATACTTTGGGGCCACTCCTACCCCCCATCATCCCATTGTAGAGTGCTGTACTCTATAGTGAGCTCTGTGTGTGGGGGGGTTAATTTTCGCCATTCTGCTAGCTGTATATTAATATCTCACTGTGGTTTCAATTGGCATTTCCCTAATGGTGAACAATTTTCGTGTGCTTTTTTGGTCATGTGTGTGTCTTTTTTGGTGAAATATCTGTTCATATCTTTTGTCCATTTTCTAATTGGACTATTTGTTTTTCTACTGTTGGATTTTGACAGTTCTATATATATCCTCATAGTAGTCTTTCTAAGGTATGTGGTTTGCGAATATTTTTTCCCAGTTCATAACTTACCTTTTCATACTCTGAACAAGACCTTTCTTAGAGTAAAGTATTTAACTTTTATAAAATTTAATTTATCAATTTTCCTTCTTAAATACCATGCTTTTGGTTTCTAAGAACTCTTTGCCTATCCTGAGGTCCTAAAGATTTTCTGCTACGGTTTCTTCTAAAAGTTTTATGGTTTATATTTTTCATTTATGTCTGTCATCCAGTTAGAACTCATTTTTGTTTAAGGTCTGACGTTTAGATTGAAGTTAGTTTTTTTTTCCTCTCAATGTCCAATTGCTCTAGCAATATTTGTTAAAAAGACTATCCTTTCTCCACTGAATTGTGTTTGCAGCTTTGTAAAAAAAAAAAAAAATCAGTTGAGCATATTTGTGTGGGTCTATTTCTGTGTGTGTTTTTTTTTTTTCTTTTAAGATTTTTTTATTCATTTGAGAGAGAGTGAGCCAGAGCATGAACATGAGCAGGGGGGAGGAGCAGAGGGAGAGAGAGGCTGCCAGAGGGTCTCGATCCCAGGGCCCCAAGATCATTACCTGAGCTGAAGGCAGACGCTTAACAACTGAGCCACCCAGTGTCCCTATTTGTGCTTTCTATTCTATTCCATTGATCTGTGTGTCTAAATCTCCACCAGTGTCATACCGTCTTGATTATTGTAGCTCTATAGGAAGGCTCAATATCAGGTGGAATGATTCCTCCAAATTTATTCTTCTTTGTCAAGATTGTTTTAAATATTCTAGGGCCTATACTTTTCCATATAAATTTTAAAGTAAGCATTTTTTTAATATAAACAGAAAGATCTTGCTGGGGTTTTGGTAAGAATTGCATTAAACCTATGCATCACCTTAGGAATAATTGACATCTTTACTATGTCAAGTCTCCCAATCTATGAATATGTATGTCTCTCCATTTAGTTAAGTCTTCTCTGATTTCTTTCAACATTTTGTAATTTTTAGCACACAGATCCTGTATATGTTTCATGCAGTACGTACCTAAGGATTTCATTTTCTTTGGAGAAATTGTATTTGTACTTTTATTTTTTTAACTTTTTATTTTAATTCTAGTTAGTTAACTTATAGTGTACTATTGGTTTCAGGGGGTAGCAGTTGTATTTTTAATTTTGGTTTCCACATGCACCTTATTAGTATATAGAAGTGTGCCTGATTTTGCATATTGTCCTTATATTTTGAGTTCTGTTGAACTCACTAGTTTTAGGAATTTTTATGTAGATTCCTTGGGATTTTCTACATCTGAAAATAATGGCAATTTTATTTCTTCCTTTCCAGTCTGTGTTTATAATTTTTCTTGCCTATTAACTGGCAAGAATTCCAATACTGTGTTGAGTAAGAGTGGTGAGAAAAAATATCCTTGCCTTGTTCCTGATCTTAAGATGAAAACATGTAGTTTTTCACCATCGGATATCATGTTAGCTGTAGGTTTTTGTAAATGCTCTGTATCAAGTTGAGAAAATTCCTTTCTATTCCTAGTTTGCTGAGAGTTTTTATCATGAATGCATGTTGGATCTTGTTAAATCCTTTGCTGCATCAATTGATATGATCATATTATTTTGCTTAGCAAATCATTTTTACAGTTTCAAAGTTAGTGAGAATGATTCGAGTGAAATGCCCTGGGACTGATGATGCATACATAAAGTAATATCTAAATAATGCAAAATTAGTAAAAAGATAATGATAAAATTCTCCTAAGTTTGTTATACACTGTATTGCTCTTTTTCTAGTGACTATAGCTGCTGATTAGTTGCTGGAATTACCTTTCTCTTAGTATTTTCGTTTTATGCTTCCCAAATATTACCAGACTAAATACATACTCTAAGTTAAATTAGGCTGGGCCTCAAATTAGGATTTTTTAAATGAGTCAGATTGAGTGATGTTACTAAAAACAAACAAGAACAAAACATGCAATTCATGTTACAAAACCCATTACGTTGTTTTTCTAGCATAACATTTTATATTTTAATATATATTTAATTTTTTATTATTTTTTTTTATATACATAAAAGGTTACACATGTTTGAGGTTAGAGAGTAGAAAAATAAATCCAATTTGCTTTTAGAGAAAAAGACAGAGCATGTTCATCTTTAACGTAGGTGAATTTAAAAAAAAAATGAATTCTCGGCTGTAGGGCAATTGAATAATGCAGCTTTGAAAATCACAGCAAGATTTATTCAGAGAAAGGATTATGGCGCTCTAGCCCTGTGTCCTGTGTGGTAGAAAGGAAGCTATCCGAGTGCACCCCCATTTCCTTAAAGCACCAGCTTTAAATGTGTTTATGTTCTATTTCCTGTGCTTTGGTCAGCTTCCTTCGACTACCTGCTAAAGCTCCAGCTGGCTCCCTGGGGAACAGGAAAATGCCCGAAGTCAGGCCAGTCTTTATCTGTAAGGATGGCTTGCCATTCACCATGTGTCCAAGTAGTGACTGTCCAGAGATGGATAGAGATCCTATCTAGAAGACTTCAATAAAACAGCCACAAAAATGTCCATTCTCCCAATAACTATTTAGAAATGAACCTGTCTCCACTAAAGGCTTCAAGATGTTTTCTCTTAGATAATAGAACTATTTTTCTTTGTCAGATTTATCTTGGCTTGAGCTTCACTCTGAAGTTGAATTATTGGGGGGAAATAATTTAGGATTCAGTTACCGATTTTTAATTCAGCAGACTCGATCTACATTTCACTGCTTACTATGGGTTTATATTTCCAACACGTCTTTAGCCAAACATTTTCTTTCTCTAAAGAAGTAGCTCTTTTGTAAGAAGTGTTTCCAATTTTAGGGAAGACTAGGTTAGAGTGACATTTGTTCTCGGGTACAGGATGTCATGACAGAACATGACTGAAGGAGGTGCTGATGGATGGGAGTTTGCTGGATGGTAGAATTTGTGTAGTAACAAGGAAGATGATGGATTTATGGTGCTAAACATGTCAAGGTTAAGGGCTGATATTGGTTAGAAAGGGCAGTAGGGAAATTTAAAAATATCAATATAACAAATGAATATTAGTGTCTTGGGTATGAAACTATTTCATGATCACAGAGTTCTTTCTGATATATCCTGTTATTGTTGAAATATAGAAATATAGAACCAGTAATGTGGCAAAGTGCTTTTTGGTAAAGGATCCTTCTTTTGTTAATATTCACCTCTGTCTTTCCCCAAAGAGATACATTTATGGTTCCATTTGCTGTAGGGGGAGCAGAAGCAAAGAGCAGTTGCACTATGTTTAAATATTAAAGCAGGGGAATTAGAGCAATTATAACCATTTCCTGCACCAAACAGACACTGAAAGGGGTTTACTCATATAATGTTACATCAATTATTTGACTATGCACTCATATAGTGTATTACTCATAAATATTATTCAAATATAATATGAATTATATAATTCATTCACATAATGTTATGCTTACTTCAAATATTTGAATATTTTAGCCAGGATTGTCTGATGATAATGTTAATTCTCCTTTTTTTTTTTTTATTCCGTGTGTATATTCTATGAATTAAGCAATGTGCTCTATTATAGTTTAATCGCTCAAACAAGCTATTTGGGTATTGATCGGCTTTGGCCACAGTAATGTTGTATAACAAACCAGCCGAAGTTCAGTGGCTTATCCCTCTAGCATTTATTTTTATCACTGATGGATTGGCAGACTGGTTTGTCTGCCTGTTCTGGGCTACGGGTTGATTGATTTCACAGTTCAGACTGGGTCCAGATCTGCACTGTGTGAATCCACTTTCTCTTCCATCAGCAGCTACCTAGGACATGAGCTCTTGGTGAATCGAGCATGGGAGCATGAGCCGAAAAACACAAAGCCCCTTTAAGACCTCTTCCTACTTCAAAACCATTAATTTTCTGAGACCTCATGCCAGTTACTTGGCCAAGCGTAACATCAAGCGGATAGAAAAGCATACTCTGTCTATTCTAATGTACTGCAAAGAGAGGGGCTAAAGAATCAAGGATCGTCCAACCTACCAGTCGGTCTGTGGCAGCACACACCAACGACTTTTGGGTTCTTGCTTTTGGGTTCCCTGGAGGGAGGGTGTGTGTGCCTTATGACATCAGTATGGTAGCAGTGCAATTGGATAATAAGTGTGTATAATGGCGTCACTGTACCCAAATACAATCATCATCTTGCCCTTATTAATTTATTAGTAATAGTTAATAAATAAGTGGTGATAAGGTAGTCTGAACTTTTAAAAATAACATTTAATTTTTAAAGCTGATGCATTCATAGACTAAAGCCCAACAATACTAGTTTCTGGTATACAAACCTCCAACTCTTTGCTGCCCTTGCTGCCTCCAGCCCAGACTGTGGCCATGTCTTCTCTCCTGGTCTCGTCTCCTCCAGTCCCATACCCTTCCATGTAATGCTACTACCAGATACATTTTTAGATCACAATTGTTTAGAAAGTGCATTCTGACCCTATCACTCTTCTAATCAAAAACCTTTCAGGTCGATCCCCATTATCCACAGAATAAAATCTCAAGGTCAGTTCTATGATCTGACAGATGAGGCCCTCTGCAGAACAGCCGATCCTGTTTCCCAGTCTTCTTGCCCTTCACGGACTCGATAGTGTTCACTAACAGAATTATGCTTTCCTATGCATATAATGTAAATTCTTGTCCGCTTGCATCTTTGGTTATGAGGTTCTTTCCGCCTGGAATTGCCAATACCGATCCCATTTCTACATGGTCTTGTTCTGTTTATCCTTAAAGACCCGAATCAAATGTCACCTCTTCCTTGGACATTCTACCTCCTCATAGCCTGAAGTAATCTCTCCCTTCCTACAAAACTCACAAGACTTCCCTGCCTCTTTTATGGTACCTGTTTTTTTTTTTTTCCCTAAATTGTATTATTATTATTTACCTACGTCTTATCACTGCTGTTGGACTGCCGTTTATCTTTTCCCACCTCAATACTAAATATGTTTCCCTGACTATTAAAACAGTATTTAATGGGGCACCTGGATGGCTCAGTTGGTTAAGTGTCTGACTCTTGGTTTCAGCTCGGGTCGTGGTCTCAGGGTTGTGAGATCGAGCCCCACATCAGGCTCTGCACTCATGGGGATTCTGCTTGTGATTCTCTCTCTTTCCCTCTGCCCCTCACCCCCTGTCGGCTCTCTCTAAAATGAATAAATCTTTAAAAATTTTTTTTTGAAGAAAAAGCCCCGAATATTTAGTAAATAAATACGTTTGTCAGTTTATTAGTAACCTGAGTCATTGTTCTTCCCGGATCTGCCCGTCAATCAGGTTAAGTGGTTTTCTTAAGTAACAATCAGTCCACACTGGATATATAAGCAGTGCAAACTCCAGTTCTTTTTTTTAGGCTGCAGGCTTATTTCATGTGAGCAGAGTCATTAGCAATATGTGGTTCAGCACTGGGCATTGCTTTGGTTTCAGAATAATTTTGTCCTATATACCATCTATGGATTTATCAGGGACTGGGCCTTTGGAAACTTTTCAACTCCAGGAAAAGTCTGACTGTGCAAATAATCTATTGTTTTATCTGACCTTGAAGCTATGGACAGGGCAGCCTGACTTACTAAATAATGCATCTATGCTGAAAACCACACGGCAAGTTTGATACCCTTTGCCTGTGAGGAGGGCCATCCTTGTTTCCATTTCCTGCCAAGCTCCAAGGCCAAAATTCTTAGCGCCCCCTAATGTTGCAAGCAATCTTTCCACCCTTAACAGATAAATACAATGAGACAAATAAAGGCCAATGTCAGTGAGATTTAATTTTGGAATTAATAATGATCTATATTTGTGCAGAATGTAAGCTTTATGAACATTACTTTGAGCACCTACTTAATCCCTATTCCTACTAGGGTTATTTTGAATTTAGTTCATGCTAACGGTTTCAAAATCGTCATTAAGTTTGTCTTCCTTTTATGCTCTTCTCACATCATTTCTGAAGTATTGCCTCGGACTGTGAAATGAACAAAACTATGTCCTCTGTTCTGAGGGTTTTGTTCCATATTTTTTTTATAGTTGACCATTCTGTCATCTTGAGAGTTTATCTCTCTTTTCTATTTTTATTATGAATCTCAAAATTTTTATATCAAAGTAGAATTTTTTTTTTCACCAGTAAAGTTCTTTTTCAGCTTCCCTTTCTTTTTGGAAAAAAAGTCAAATATAGAGTGTGTTTTAATATAAATTGGACTGTAGTATTACATGTGTGTAGTGTTAAATGCCCCTCAGCCTCTTTGTAAAAGGTTGTTTACATAAAAGATTTGTTGGGAGCCAATTATCTTGGAGTGTTGGGTAAATTCTTCATAAATTCAGTTTTCAATCTGATAGTGTTCATAAAAGCAGAACCTAAAAGTAAAATATCTTCATGGTTTCCACAGGTTTTGTTATGCAAAACACTTTTATTTTGTAAACTAGGTTTTTCAAAGATAGAAAAAGCTTCAATAAATCCCATCAACAGAGGCGCCTGGGTGGCTCAGTCGGTTAAGCGACTGCCTTCGGCTCAGGTCGTGATCCCAGGGTCCTGGGATCGAGCCCCACATCGGGCTCCCTGCTCTGCGGGGAGCCTGCTTCTCCCTCACCCACTCCCCCTGCTTGTGTTCCTGCTGTCGCTATCTCTCTCTGTGTCAAATAGATAACTAAAATCTTTTTAAAAAATCCCATCAACAGTTCTAAAAATGCATGTAAAACTAAATACGGCTCCCCACTTTTCTAGGTGACTAGAAGGAGGACTGAAGGGGGACTCACAGGAGCAGAAAGGAAATAAGTGACAAAAAAGCTAATGCAAGTGGGAGCAACACTCACATAAACCCACTGAAGCCCGGTGCACCATCTGATAACATTCTTTGTGCAAGTGTTACCAAAATAGAAACTATGTGATTGTTTAAAACCCTCCATGTAAAATTTAAGATCTATTCTCTTTGGTTTGCCTAGTGATGTGTCTTTGTTTTAACGCAGGGCCTGGGCAAGGATGTGGTGGTTATCTGACAGGTTCAAATAATACCTTTGCCTCTCCTGATTCTGACTCCAATGGAAGATATGACAAGAACTTAAACTGCATCTGGTTCATCACTGCACCTGTAAACAAACTAATTAAACTTACCTTCAGTACATTTGCTCTGGAGGCACAAAGTATTTTGCAAAGATGCATCTATGATTATGTAAAGGTAAGGCTATCCTATTTCCTAACGGAGTCTTCTAACCGAGACTTTAATGTGATGTGTTCCAGTTTATACCATTCAGGGAGTCATGAAAATTTTGAGTACTGCTAATTTTTAAAAAATGACATAATCTTCAAGGATATAATATTTATCATTACAGATTCTCTGTCTTCATATCAAGTTAATCTTTAATATGGGTGACTCAGAAATGTCATGTGGCTTCTAACATTAGCTTTAAGATTCCCTGTTCATCCATGCTTTGTCAAGAGATGATCTATGGAAAGATGGGTTGTATGGAAAGAGATACTTGAAAGACCTTTGGCAAATCCTAAAATGAAGTTTGTATATTTACTTTCCATATTACCTGTAGATGTAGACAATAACTTAATTCTGAAGTCCCATTAAAAGGAGCTCAAGAAACTTTTCCGTTCAATTTTTAATGATTCAGTAATATTAAGTTATTGTACCTATAAGGCTATATGAATTCAAAGTTGTTTTTTTCTTTTATTTAAATAATCTCGATACCCAGTGTGGGGTTTGAACCCATGACCCTGAGATCAAGAGTTGCATGCTCCTCCAACTGAGCCAGCCAGATGCCCCTGAATTCATATTAAACCTTCCAAGTAGTATCAGCCAATATATACTACTACACTTTGCGGGGGGGGGGGGTGGACAACCAGCATGGCAAGATTTGTGCCCATGAGGAGCTTAAATCTGATTGTAAAAGTATGGTTGATGTATGCAAATCAACAATAAACAGTTCAGGATAGTCAGTATTGAAGTGCCAGCTAATGCATTGGATAGAGGCTCAAAGCAATGTGCAGATTTAAAAGGGAGGAAAGTTCATGATGATCTGGCATGAAGAAGAAAGGCTTCACAGAGTGAAGAAGAACTTATTCAAGTCAGGAGAGAAGGCATTCCAGGCAAGGCTGCAGATCAAAAGATGGGAGGTACAGAAGTTGGCATATGAATGTTCTTGAAAGAGTGAAGGGACTGACTTTACTGGAGCAGAATATTCCAAAAAGTGGCAAGAAATAAATTATCTAATCTTATTGGTGGAGAAATACTCAGATCACAAAGAATGTTGAAACGTCAAATGAGAAAGAAAGAAAGAAGAAAGAAAGAAAGAAAGAAAGAAAGAAAGA
>NW_027397098.1:650529-699574 GCF_003265705.2 Callorhinus ursinus
AAGGAAGGAAAGAAAGAAAGAAAGAAAGAAAGAAAGAAAGAAAGAAAGAAAGAAAGAAAGAAAGAAAGAAAGAAAAAGGAAGGAAGGAAGGAAGGAAAGAAAGAAGAAAGAAAGAAAAAAAAGAAAGAAAGAAAAAGTCAAATTAATGAATTCAGTTTTTACGCAGTTGACAATAAGGAGGAGTTGAAGGTTTTCCAATGAGTGATATGATCAGGGCAGTATTTAAAGAAGACTAATATGGAATCAGCATTGCAGGTGGGTGGTGAGCAGAAAGTCTGGAGGCAGGACCCCAGGAAGAGGTTACTTTTATTTATTTTTTTTTAAAGATTTTATTTATTTATTTGAGAGAGAGAGAGAATGAGAGACAGAGAGCACGAGAGTGAAGAGGGTCAGAGGGAGAAGCAGACTCCCCGCTGAGCAGGGAGCCCGATGCGGGACTCGATCCCAGGACTCCAGGATCATGACCTGAGCCGAAGGCAGTCACTTAACCAACTGAGCCACCCAGGCGCCCCGAGGAAGAGGTTACTTTTAGATAAGGAGGGTACAGAGATAGAGATGTTAAGCCTAGTGCAAGACTAACTTTTAAGTTTAAAAAAGTGTTTTAAATTTTAAAGAAATTATTTTTTTTTTTAAAAAGGGAATGAAAAGTCATAGATGCACCAAGCACTTAATTGTATACTGTCATAAGCTCCAAGCCCAGGAGACCAGGAGAATGTCAGTACTGTTAGGAGGAGACCATGCTTTGGAAGGTGGGGGCTCAGTCTGGGGGACAGCAGGGCAGACAGGTGGGCAGAGGATGGATCAGGGCTCCCATAGCAGCATGAACAGGAGGAGACTGCAAAGGAGCACTTCTGCAGTCAGTTTTCTTACAGGGAGGCAGCACGGAGGTAGAAAGCCAGGCTTCCTTGCCACTTGGGCAAAGGTCAAGGTTTGCCGTGAGGCAGTCAGAGAGGACAAAAGATGCAGGGTGGGAATCAGACAAGTCGTGGAAAAAACACAAAAGCCAGGCATAGTGGAGGATCCCTAAAGTCAAGGGAGAAGAGTCTCTCACCAAGGATGGGTGGTTAGTGTTACCAAATTATAAATTAGAGGCCGAGAAAGGTGAAGATGAAGGAAAAACTCATCAGATTGGATGACAACCGTTTTTAACTAAAGTATTGACACAGAAGCCAGATCAGAGGGAGTTCCTGGAAGATTGGACATAACGAGGGATTTCGGTTCAGGTTGAATTCTTTTCTAAAATGACACCAAATAGAGCAGTAGCAAAGCTGATATTCCAGACTGTGTGAGAGCTGCCTCGGTTTTACAAGAGGGTCGTAAGCTCTAGAGGCTGGTAATATGGACTCTAGCCCAGTGTTGCCACCAGACAAATTTCCTCACCACCCCCATTCTTTCTCATTTCATCTAAAAAAAGACAAACGAAAAAAATCACATACTCTTACCTACTTTGCAGGGCTGTTTTGTGGTCAAAGATCATGTATGCCTGAGTGTTCAGCACTGGGCCAGAAATGCAATTTAAAAACAAATCCATTTCCCCACCCCCCACCCTTGTGTAATGCCAGATGGGCAGGCTGGCTATAGGATCACTTTTTCTTAAAACATTAAAAAGAATTGATTTACAGATAAATGATCATAAAAGTAAATTCATGCCGGATGTTTTGGGTGTGGTCCTGCTAGGAGGAAGGTTGATTGATATTCTCATCCTTTTCTGAGTGTGATTTGATACTGTTATTGAAGCAACTAGCAATTTTCTGAATTTCTTCAAGTCATTTGGGACAAAAATAGCAATATCAAAAAGAAGGAGTTATTATCTAGCTTAAATATAAAATGCCTCACCCCTCCTTTCTAAAGAAATTCTGTTCAGATCTACTCTTGTTTTCCTTCTTGGGAAAGCAGTTTCTCTATACTGGCAACTTTTCCAGCTTTTAACAAACTGGCAGATCAAAGAACTGTCCTTGGAATGCGAAGCCTGGGGATACCTGTATTAAAGCGATTCTCTGTGATAAATGGGACATTTGATTCCTCATAGAGTGTTTCTTAGGTATTATAATCAAGTCACTTTTTAGAAAAGCTAATTTAATTCAATTCTGTAGGTCATTATACAGGTGAAAACATGGCAATACCATCATTCATTCATAATTATATCTCTTATTTTTGAAAGGGTTGACCTGAAAAGTTATTACGATAACTGCAGTACATCATGATTGTGTGTTTTTGCTGAGTGTTTCTGTTGAAATGAACATCACATCCACTCCATAAAGAGTCACGTGGTATGATGATGTGCCAGGCACCCCACGGGATAGATACAGAGGGTTAAAGATAGGGTTCCCCAAGTTGCTGTCAGCAAAGTGGAGGAAGCCAACACATAAGCATATAAATTATTGTACAACAGACAAAAACAATAAATATGAACAAGGAACAAAAGTAGAGAAGTAGGTATAGTTGAGTCATTTGGGGGTTCAGGAAAGGCTTTGTCCATGGCTTGGCTGAGCTGGATTGTGGAGGAACATTGCAGAAGCGCACTTCCTGCTGGGGGGCCGCCAGAGAGAAAGAGGGAAGGATGAAGGATGAACTTGCAGCTCTACATTGTATGCCTGGCTTCTTGACCCACCAATCTGCCAGCAGTAAAGTCAGTTTTCTTGTGGTGAGCAGTGAGAGAAATGGCAGAACGGGCTCAGGGCTGTGCCCCTAACTGACGTTCCTCTGCTGGGAAATATGGAACTAGTGGAAAGGAAATGGCTCCTTCCTAACATTTCTCAGCATCTTCCCAACCTAATCCGTGCCCACTTGAATAGCCAGTATTTTATGGTGCTTCCTTGACTATCTGAAGTGAAGGTCATCTATGCTACACCCTACCCTCATACGTGGCTTCAAAATGTAATATAATGTACTAAATGCAATGAAAAGGGGGAATAAAGGGAGAATATATGAAATAGTGCAGACCTAAATAAATAAGTGATCTGCTACAACTGTATTATGATACAATAGTCAGATTCCTCTAGGTGGGATCGTGGCAAAGCCAAAAGTATCAATTTAAACTAATATGGATAGGCTGTATTTGCAACTTAAATGCCAGTAACCTCAACATCTGCAATATGAACTTCCAAAATAGTGAAAAAACGAAAAAAATAGTTCTAAACAAAACAAAGTCCAGTCTTCCTTCCACTCACACAGTAACTGCATTCTCGGAAATGTGGTGCCTCTTAAAACTATGCAAAATGTTTTTGTGTTCTAGAGAGAATGGATTTAGGTTCTGGGATCCCACAATAATGAACACTTTTATTACACAAATGTCTGGTTGGACACTGAAAAGTTACATGGGACAGAATAAATCTTCACTTTGCAGAACTGTCCTGTGAATTGCAGGATAGGATCTGCAGTGTGGCTTCTACACGCTAAATGCCAGGTATAGCCCCCAAATTATTGTGGTGACCCAAAAAACATGACATGCTTGCAAAACGCTCTCTGGGAGGTGACCCTGCCCCCTTTGGGGACCTCTGTCTTAACCCACTGGGCTTAACCGTTCAGTCTGTGGGCCAGTCAGTGTTAGGAGAAGATCTGCACTCTATCAAGGCATTGGGTTCCATGAGCTAGTCCCTACCATTCGTTCGTTCATTCATTCATTCAATGTTTATATGAATACCTCCTATATTCCAGACACTGGTCTAGGCACTGGAAAAGAAGAGATGAGAGAAATCAATCAATTAATTAATTAATTAATAATATATAAAACCTCCTGTATTTACAGACCTGATTCTAATCACTGCTTCTCATGACCCTTCCGGAGACCACTGGGACCAACAGGACATTTTTCCCCATAAGATTCTGAAATGGGTCAGAGTTCAACCCCAAATCTGAAAAACCACTGTCTGTTCTCTTTCCCATCCCAAATTACACACCGGCACGTCCGGCAGACCCTAACCAAGGCTCCTCAATAAAGTCAAAGAATTCATCGCGATACTCTAAAATGCAGCATAGGGATGCTCCAAATAAGAGTATAAAAATCCTGCTGTTGTCAAATTCCCAAGGAAATAGTAAAAGATAAAGTCCTGAGAGAATTAATGTCTAAAATGATTAAGTTAAATTTGAAAAGAATTCAAGTCACCAATATTGCCCTTATTGCCTTAATGCCCTTTTGCATTAAAAGTTCAGAGAAAGTAAAATCCCAACATGGCCTTCCCCACTTTCTCCTGCAAATTAACAGCTGGATAAAGTGCAGGATCTGGCAGTAGTCGTTTTCAGAGGCTTTCTCCCCCCAACTCATGTAAGCAATTCCTTCAGGATCTTAAGTAGATTCTAATATGCTCCCCATCTCCAGCATTGCACAGTGTGTCTCCTGCAGCACACCCTGGAGCTACCCTCCTTCATGGAGGTCTAGCATCATCAGGGGATGGGAGAGCAGGTGGAGAAATACTGGCTTTGGCTGCACGGGAGTCTGGGAGCCGGTGTCAGTGGTCCAGAGGCCACCAGCTGTCTAGTTCAGCTCAATGACGAGAAATCGTCCCATGGCGGTGAATGAACTCTTGCAACAGCAGTGGGAGGCCAGGCACTATGTAACTTCTGTCCATCACATTTACTGGTTACCTATTCAGAACCCAAATCAGGCCCTAGAACTTCTACAGAAGACGCAAAGTCTTTCTCCTGAGACGTGAGGAACTTCACGGTCGTGTCCCGGGGTGCTTGCTCAGTCCCACCTGCATCCTGTCGCCCTAATGCCAGGCACCCCAAGTGAGTTGTGGAGACTCTTACATGCCTCTTACACTCTACTGAAGCCGTCCACACCATGTTCTGTAGGTTGGGATGCCCCTCTTCCTCTTCAGGTCTGGGAGGTCTCTACCTACTTTTAAACGCCTCTTCAAATGCCTGCCTGAGGTCTTTCCTGACTCCATCATCTGGGTTCTCTTATTACATTTAAATCCTTCACTATAGTACTCACTTTTTAAAATTTTACATATAAATGACACACACACAAATATATATGTATATTTAATGTATGGATCCCTCTCACCAATTAGTGCCAAGGAGTGTCTTGCATGTACGGAAAGTGCCTGGTACATCCTTGTATACGCAGGACCTAGCACAGAGGCAGAGAATAAAAATAAATAAGTAAAAATAAAAATGCTTGCCAGTATGAATCTGATGATACAGGTGGCAGCCATTATCATAATGTTTTAACTTGTTTACCAAAGAAGGGATATTACCTAAAACTTGGCAAATCCTCTCTTCTATAAAATGAAGGGGATGAGATTATCCAACTCTGTGGAGTCTCTTCTGGCTCCAAAGTTACTCAAATCCCTTGTAAGCAGGAGAGACAGTGCCACCTAGTGGTAAGTTGAATTTTCTGTTTATTTTTGAAATGTCTATTTCTATTTTATACATTCCTAGCCATTTTAGAATAATGTCAGTGGTCATGGCTATTTTGAAGTTTATAACACACCATAGTTCTGTTATAAATTCGTTGTTTGGGTCTACGCACACATACTTGTTTTAGAAATACCGTGAAGATGACTCAGCTGGAGAAATCTGTGTTCTGGTAATATGCTTGAAAGAAATTCAGGTGTCCACTATTTTGACAGGTAGCTGTGGAAGGTTCCTGTGGCTGGGAGTTTTTCTGGGTGCTGATGACACCACAGTGAATAATCAGTCTTCCCACCCAGGGGACTTACATTTTTATTGGGAGAGAGACAAGAAAAAGTAAATAAGCAACAAATGAGATGTGTTTTGATTGTAGTAAGAAAATAGATGTTGGAGTTCCTGCAATGTACCATAGGGTTGGGCTCTCTGAGGAGGTGACATTTGAGCTGAGACGAGGGGGAGTGGCCCGTTCAAGAGCTGGGGAGAGAGAAATTGCTCCCTGCAGGAGGAATAGCCAGTGCAGCGGCCTGGCGGGGACAGTCCCCGCAGGACGAGGTATGGGAGGAAGGCAGTAGGAGGGGTCTGGGGAGAGGCCCCAGGCCAGACCAGGTGGGGGCTTGCAGGCCACCATAAAGAATTCAGGTGTCACTTCAGGAGCCGTGGGAACCATTGGAGCATTTAAGGCTGAGCAGGAGCATGAGTTAAGTTTGCAAACCCTTGGGCCATTAGTTCACTGTGGCTGTTCTGTGGACACAGACGTCTCAGGAAGATGTTACAGTAACCAGGGTGGAGGACGATGGTGGTAGCAATGGGGAGGAGCCCTCTGGGGTAGATTCTGAAGGTAGAGCGGAATAGAAGCGGGGTCGGTGGGGAGGGAGAGAGGAATCAGGGATGATTGAAGTCTTCAGCTTGAGCGGATTATTGATACCAGGAAGCCTTGGGGAGACTAGGTCTGGGAGGGGTGGGTTGTGGGAGAGAGGGACCAAAACACTACTCATTTATTAGACCTGTACTGGGTGCCTTTTTTGTGCCCTCTAAAAACCGGGGACACCCAGTGCACAGATCGGACAGAAAACACAATCTGTGTTTCCATGGAACTAGAGCCGTCTTCAGAGCGGAAGACAATAATATTAAGTAATGTACGTAATATGTGAAGATATGCATGCTCTAAAGAAAGAACAAAGCAGGAAGGGAGAAAGGGAATTGGCAGAGAGTTCACATTGTAAGGAAGGTGGTCGGGGATGGCTTTAGCGAGGCGGTGATGTTTGAGTCAAGTCCTGAAGGAACAGAGAGGGGCGAAAGATATGGGTGTACAGGAGCGGAATGTTCCAGCAGAGGGAACTGTAAAGCCGCAGTGAGCCTGGTTTGCTCGAGGAGCAGAGAGAACAATGTGGAGACAGCAGGTATCAGATGAGAAAAGTCAGGGGTGGCATGGAGAGCAGTGCTCTCAAGCCTTTGAAGGCCACTATTATGGCTTTAGCTTTTCTATCGAGTGGCTGGGAAGCAGCTAGGAGGGCTCTGAGCAGTGACCTGGTCTGAGCTGAGTTTTTAACTGTAGCCTGTGACTCACCTGCTGAGGAGAGGCCAAAGAGGGGCAAGAGCGGAACCAGGGAGTCAGCGGTGTGAAGCCAGGCACGAGATCTCAGGGACTTGTACCTGTGTGGCCATGTGAGCAGGCGGGGCGAGGACAGGGATGCATCGGCTGGCTCTGATGACCCACTCGTTTTAAATCAGATAGGCCTTTCCTCGTGAGAAAGGATTTCTAGGCATCATACCAGGTTTTTATTTGAAATCATTATAATAGCATCAATTCAATAGCAGCTGTTCCTAGGTTAAAACTCGCTCTGACAGTATCAGTGTAAGTTTCTTCATCATGACCTGTTGTGACTCCATGTCCATTTTAGTGTAAAATATGCAACTTCTTTGTGAGTAACGGAAAACAAATGAACTGTGTTTCTTTTCAGTTATACGACGGGGATAGTGAAAATGCCAACTTGGCTGGAACATTTTGCGGTTCCACCATACCTGCTCCCTTTATTTCTTCTGGTAACTTCCTGACGGTTCAGTTTGTCAGTGACGCAACTTTAGAAAGGGAAGGATTTAATGCTACGTACACCCTTGTGGACAGTGAGTAAATGGAGACATTTTTGTGTTTTATGAGATGTGTATTAATGCACTAAAAATAACACCATGCTTCTATCTCAACTCAATGTTAATTACTAAACTCAGTGTTAATTCCAATCTAAACTCAATGTCACTTACTAAATACCATGTTAATTACTCTGTTTAATTGGTGATACAAATTTGGTACGATTCTTTTTTTAAAGATTTTTATTTATTTAAGAGAGAGAGAGAAGGGGCATGAGCAGGTGGGGGGAGGACAGAGAGAGAGGGGGAAGCCGACTCCCCTACCCCCCCCCAGCCCTGAGCAGGGAGCGCGACATGGGACTCGATCCCAGGACCCCGGGACCATGACCTGAGCCGAAGGCAGACACTTAACCAACTGAGCCACCCAGGCGCCCCTCAATTTGGTATGATTTTTAGTGAAGAATACCCTACCTTCTTCATAGAATGATGTAACTACAGTTCTTTGGGCTGGAAGGGTAGGGAAGGCTGAATTTTAGATATTGTGTGTTATGTGGACATGTGAGTAAAATTTGCCTTATAAGCTGTTCTCTTTTTCCAGTGCCTTGTGGTGGGACGTATAATGCAACTTGGACCCCGCAGAGTGTTTCGTCACCCAATTCATCAAACTCAGAAATCCTATTTTCCATGTGTACTTGGGTCCTCGAAGCTCCCCCACATCAGCAGGTCAAGATAACAGTGTGGACCCTGCGGCTGCTCTCCCAAGACTGTGACCAGAATTACTTCGAGTTTCAGGACTCGCCTGAGGTAACAATCAGAGGATGCAGGACAGTCCCATCTAATGATCTTGTTCACCAGTATTTGCAAAACACTTGAAATAATGAGGGCATAATTAAATAGATTCTCAAACTTACCTCCAGCTTAACATATCCAAAACATACATATACAGCCCTATACAAAACCCTCTATTCCGGCATTAAGAAACCTTCACTTGGTCTTGTAGGTGGGGAGCTCTCAAACTTCCTTGTGCATAAGAAACATCTGGGTGTCTAGATAAAAGTGCATACGCCAGGGCCCCACCCTGCGATACTGAGTTCCCCACATGGCACCTATTAATCTAAATTTTTGATGAACAACTTCAGTGTTCTGCCACTGAAGGACCAAGGCTCCTGCAGTTGAGGGCAGCGGCGGGGCGGGGGGGGTGGTCTGTGGATAGGAGGAACTGAAGGGGTCAGCGTGGGACACAGGGAAATCAGTTACGAGGCCATTTGGCACCAGTCTGGTGGGACTATATTCATGGTCATGTAAGAGAGAAAAAAAGAGAAAGCTGTTTTGATTTTAAACAGAGAAAGAGAATTGCCGGTGGGCTAAGACGTTGAGGAGACAATCGGATGTAGATGCGTGATATTAACAGAAGGCCTGAAGAGCTGGGTGTCATCATTACATGGGTCAATAGCTAAATTAACACAAGTCATGAGATTATCCATGGAGCCTGTGTAAAGTGTGGAGTCATGACTGGAGGGTGGGTCCCTGGGAAAACCCCTGGGACCCTGGATTGTCTTTCAGCAGTTTGAGGAGCAACTAATCTGCCCCCATTCATTCCCAGGATGTCATATTCAACCCCCTACAGGCTGGCAATAGCAGAGGGTCCAATCTATCCCTTCCTGAGTTTTGGGGGTCCTCCTTATTATAAATCTGGGGTCCCCTAGTTTACACATAGATCTTGGTGGTAAAAAAATCCGGTTTGGCTGACTCCAATTGGAGAGGTCTGGGAGGAGTTGGCAGTTGGGCAGACACCATATTTGTTGAATTTTCAGAAAGCTCAGGCACTGAGACTTACCCCAGGCTCCCACCGTGGCCAAGGTGTGAGATGATCACCGTTCCATTGGCAGTGGTTTTCAGAATGAGATTCCTATTCCCTGGTGGTACCCTTCCTAGAAGGTCTTAGAACCAAGCAGAACAATGCCCTTTGGTTAAAGCTCTTTCAATTTCCCATTGCTTCCCAAAGCTGAGATGATGGGGATCAGGGCAGACTCCCATCTGAGTAGGGAATTGCTACTCACAGGGCACAAGGCAGCTCTGAATCATAACAACAGCTGGATGGGCCTCAAGGAAGACCCAGTATTTGTCATAAATGAATAATGTCCTTTGAATGAATAAAGGAAAGAACAGAGGGTTTCAGCGTGGGTAGGTTGGGAGGAAAGATGGGAAATTGACTGATAACTGGGAGAAACTGGAACTCTCCAGGTGTCCGAGAGTAGGAGGAGAAGATACAGTTGGAAGTTCATGTGAGGATCATGTGTTGGAGGCATGATTGATGATGAACAGCTGGCATAGGCAACCACAGAGAGTGGAGGTGAAAGTCACTGGTAGTAAGGAATGCAGATTAGGGTTTAGTGGATCATCTATAAAAACATCGAAACCTCCGAGGGTTGAGAAAGGAAGCGGGGTGCCGGGGATGATGACGAGCTAAGACCCGAGTCTTTAATGAAGGAAAGTCACCAGAGGGAAAGTGGGAATGGTGAGAAGGGTCAGAGGAATCTTAGGCCAGACATAGAGACCCTCAAGGAAAACTGGCTTTGATGCAAGGCTAGGTACTGCAGGGAGCGACCTGCGGAACCCCTCCACCCCTCAGCCCCCCACCGCTATTCCTGCTCAAGGAATTGTGGACTATGGGACAAGAATGGCCTCCACCAGGAGGCTGCAGGAGACCCAAACTTCACTCAAGGCCCCAAAGTGGAAAGGCTATGTACAGATGTATACCGTGGCGGTTAACGCTGCAGTGAAAGTTCAGAGGAGGCTGCAGGCCAGGTTAGGGAAGGACCAGCAGCAGGAGGCTGGGGGGCAGGGGGCAGAAACAGACATCAGCAACAGGAGCTCGCAAGCATGGGTGGGAGGTGGGCCTGTCAGTAGGCGCCCACGAGTGAAAGACAGCAAATGTCTTACCTTTGGTGCCGGTGGTTTTTAAGCAAGGCTGGGTAGGCGCTGGACCCCATTACCTTATTATCTTGAGAGGTCAGGAGGGCTGCCCGGGTTTCGCAAAGGGGAAACGGGTACCTCATTGCAGAGAGGGGCTGCCTTGGGGTTTCCCAGTGTTGCCAAAGTCCTGTTAGATGAGCTCAGGGGTGGGGAGTGCTGGGAGCCCTGCCGAGTTAGGCTTCTGGGGTTCAGGACTATGGGGAGACCCAGTGGAACTGTATTGAGCTCAGTTCATCTCAGCCTGGATGTGCTCAGAGCAACTGCACAGGCCTTTGGCTGTGAAGCCGCCTGAGGGGGAAAGGGTCTCATCCGCACACTGTGTCTCCTGGTTTCAGCAGAAACTTGGCCTTGCCCTCCAGCCCCTAGGGGAGTGTGAGACGTTTGTGCATTCCAAGCCCTGGTTGCCGGGGGCTTCGAACACTGTAACCAGTTTCCATGGCTGAATTTTTTTTAAAGATTTTATTTATTTATTTATTTGAGAGAAGAGAGAGAGAGAGAGAGAGAGAGAGAGAGTGCACAAGTGGGGGGAGGGGCAGAGGGAGAGTGGGGGGTGCAGAGGGAGAAGGAGTAGCAGACTCCCCGCTGAGCAGAGAGCCCAAAGCGGGGCTCGATTCCAGGACCCTGACATCCTGACCTGAGCCAGAGGCGGACGTTTAACCGACTGAGCCACCCAAGCGTCCCCCCATGGCTGAATATTTAAGCCATACTTTTATATGCAGTTTAGTTTCCACTACGGCCTCTTCTCTTTTGAGACCAAATCTAGTGTGATATGGCTTCCATTTCATTTCAGAGTCACTCAAATCCAGGGCTTCTGGTCTGTGGCAGAAATGCTTCGGCGGCGCCAACGTTCTATTCTTCTGGGAGCACGGCCATTGTCATCTTCAAATCCGAAGTCCTCAGCGGAAACTCTAGAGTGGGTTTTACCTATCAGATTGCAGGTGAGCCCTGAAAGCGTCACCATTCCTGCCAGAATCCGCTCCCATGAGCGGGCCTGTTAACATGAACCACACCCACAGTGAGGTAAGAATTTTAACTAGAAGCCAGGCCCACTTGAGCAAATTACTAAAGCTGGTTTCTGAAGAGGTAAAGTGACTATGATACTAATTTAAATGTTTAGAATACCAGCATATTCTTCAAAGTTCAGGGAGCTAATTTAAGTATATACCCGTTGCCTTATTAATTATCCGCTTGACTGCATATGGAACTCACTGTACCTTAGGAAGTTATTTTGTAAAAACCCAGAAGTCCTGAAAGTGTTATTTGATTACGATTACAGCTAAGAAGTTTATTTCTAGAAGACATTCTTTGATGTTCATCTCCAGCTTGATTAAAACCAAAGCTGCCTTTGATTAAAACAAACAAACAGAAATATTTGGGATGGTTTTACCTATTTTTTACCCAAAATGATACAGAACAGCAATTTACCAATTCTATCAGAACAAGTAATTCCTCCGAGGATGTAAATGGAAATCCTCAGACAAAAGTCTGTCTTGGATGCAGAGACTTTGTGCCTTTGAGAGTCTAGATGTCAGCCCACTCCACCTCAGTGTGATCAGAACAGTGCAGAGAATGCTAGAACATACCTCTTCAAAGGAGAAGGCTCACGTTTCATATTTCCCGTGGGGAAATATGTTTTATGTTAAGGAGACACTGAATTACATTTGCTCTCTGTGCCATACCTTACTTCCTCTGACCTCACTTACCTCAAAGGGAAGTGAAAGGGCTGGTATTAGCTTTTTTCTGAAGTTTGTTCAAATTTAACCATCTTTTTGAATTCTTTCCGTCAGATTGAAAGAGCATGAAATATTGGGATGCATACATTAATTGTGAAATTTTTTTCCCCTAAGGTTGCAACAGAGACTATAACAAGGCATTTGGCAATCTGAAGAGCCCTGGATGGCCAGATAATTACGACAATAACTTGGATTGCACTGTTATCCTCACAGCCCCACAGAACCATACTATTTCCCTCTTTTTTCATTCGTTTGGCATCGAGGACTCAAGTGAATGCACGCACGATTTCTTGGAGGTAACATAGTTTGGATATCATATAAATGAACTGTATAAGGGGCGCCTGGGTGGCTCCGTCAGTTAAGGTCTGCCTTGGGCTCAGGTCATGATCCCGGTGTTCTGGGATCCAGCTCCATGTCGGGCTCCCTGCTCTGCGGGAAGCCTGCTTCTCCCTCTCCCTCTGCTCCTCCCCCCTGCTCGTGATCTCTCTCTCTCTCTCTTTCATGCTCTCTCTCTTTCAAATAAATAAATAATTAAAAAAAATAAATAGATGAACTATTTAAAAGATGGATCACTGAAGATTTTTCACCTCTGTCTCTGCTACTTCTAATCATGGATCCCTTACGTGTTCATAATTTGTTCATAATTTTTTCATGCCATAAATATTTACCAAGCATCTTCCAGGTCCAGGCACTGGAAATGCAATAGGGAACAAGACATAGTCAGGGCCCCCAGGAGGCTCACAGTCCATAAGAAAGACAGGAAATAGTATGCACACTACAGAGTCAGCATGGTGAGGAGCACCTAATTCAGTTTTGGGGACAGAGAGGCTTCCCAAAGGAGGTGATGTGTGGGTTCAGAGAGAACCATCCAGTGCCCTGGAAGAAGCAGAACCAAGCTCTGGGAGCACTTGCACCTCTGTGAGTCTCCAGCCCCACCACAAGAGCCCCTTCTGCGTCCTTTGTGCTCTGTACCACCTACACTGTGTAAGCAAAAACTATACTGTCGCTCACAGGAGGGTGTTCTGAATGAGCCCATAACTGAGGCAGACGCTGTGTGGAGCGCAGTGCCTGTATTTTACCATGAAAACCCCAGAGCTCACTTGCGTGTCCTTTGCAAACTCTTTTGGAAATGTATTCATTCTTAGGCAGTAAACTGCAATGTCACTGGAGACAGTGTCACCAAAGATGCTGAATTTCTCTGTGGATGGAATTTGAATGTAAACCTTACCGGACGCGCTCTGGATGAACTTTGTACACAAGAGTACACGTACACAAGAGTCCTCAGTACGTGGTTCAAAACTTCCTATCCAGTAAGCAAAGAGAGGAAACCACAAGTCAGGCCCGTAAAGTGCAGCCCCGTCTGGTTTTTGGTAGGAGGACTGGCATGGTTTATTGGCAGCCCTATGCGCAAAACTCACCCCTCCATTCACGTTAACTATGCCAGGAACAGAAATTTCTCGGTGAGGACTGTGACCGTATTGCTACCACACAAAAGCCAAGTCCTGGATCACATTTGGAATCCGTGTTTGTTTTTCGTGCCTTCGCCTCCCTTTTCAGGGTCCTCTAATGGCTCAGAGATGTTTATTGGTCTTGTTGATCCGTTCTTCCTGTGCAGAGAAAAATGGGGAGGATGCTAGCTGGAAATGATACCCCACTTCTCCTCTCAGAGCAGAGCTTTCTAAAACAGGATCCAGAGGAAAGAGGGGGAGCGGGTATGGCCCTCCAGTGTTCCTGAATATGGTGGCCATCTCTGTCGGCGGGTGGCTCACTGCCTGCTCCATCCACTGCAAAGCCACTTAGAAGAGTAAGCCAAAAAGCACCAGAAAGGCACTGTTGTCTCCCACTGCTACTCCATCAACCTAAAAAGAATCTCACTCTAGGTCAACACCACCCAGTTAGACTAGCCATGGTGCCTCTGAAGAACCTCTCTGACTCAAGACAACCAGCAATTAACCAAACGTTAAACGATGAAATTATAAAGGGAACGGAGGAACATCCAAGAATTTGAATACATGTGTCAATAAAATCATCATTCATACATGTTGAGCCGGTTCCAGCTCTACGTTGTCTGGATAACATTTCTTTAATACTCCTCAAGAGTCCTCCTCAGAGGGCTGAGAGTGCGCAGAAGTTGGCTGAGTTCACTGCGGTTACCCGTACTTACCCACTGACTCATTTCCTGTTTTTATATGCGTCTACTCTAAGCAATGAATTAAAAAAAAATCTATTCAGCTTCAGACTGTGTTTTTAAAATTACGTAACAGTCCGTTTCATAGATTTATTGAGTTCTGTCCTTTTCCTATCCCCAAATCCCTTTGGTTGTGAACTTTATTATACTTTGCACATTGCTTTTTTTTTTCATAGCCCCTTCTTAGCCAGTGTATGGGGAAAAAAAAAAAACATACACACGGTATAATGAATAAAGCATAATAGAAGTGACTGGAAACGGAGGAGGCAATATCCCCTCCAATCTTTTTGAAAATCACAGATAGTTCTGAATTCAAACACAAATGGTTTTTGATTTACAAATTGGATGTTTCTGTCCTTTGCAAGAGAACGTGACTTCTGGGTGTATTTTCAGAAAACCCTTCATTCTCAAGCACATAAAAAGACAAAGCTTTTCCCAAAGAGGTTGTCATTCAGATTCTCATGTGTCAATGGGTAGCAATGAAAAACCAGAGAAGAAAGGATAATATGCTTAGGTATAGTAATTAATGGCTCCCTTTTCCAGGTAAGAAATGGAAGTGACAGCAGTTCACCATTACTTGGCACGTACTGTGGAACTCTGCTGCCAAATCCCATCTTCTCTCAAAACAATCAACTATACCTACGGTTTAAGAGTGACAGGGTGACTTCCAGCCACGGGTATGAAATTCTCTGGACCTCATCACCCTCTGGTAAGACACTTGCACATTATAAGGGAAATTGATGTAGGTGAGAAAAACCCAGGGGGTCTAATAAGAAAAGATAAATAAAAGTGACCATACCAGGACGCCTGGGTGGCTCAGTCGGTTAAGTGTCTGCCTTCAGCTCAGGTCATGATCCAGGGTCCTGGGATCGAGCCCCGCATCGGGCTCCCTGCTCAGTGGGAAGCCTGCTTTTCCCTCACATATAGATAAATATATCTAGCAACATGTGGAAATATAGGAGTGCATACATATGTACATATGAAGCATAGATAAGATACAGATTTTAAAATTTTTTATAATTTCTGATTTTGTTGTATTTTTTTAAAAAACCGCATGTGTACCCAAAGCCAAGGCACTAACACATACTTGGCTATAAATAAGCACCTTCTCCTCTTGCAGCGCCTGTCATTTCTTCGCAGTCCTGGAGGCTAATTGCTTTTTTTCAGGGCAGTAAGTAACTTCCTGAGTGTTTGTTTGGTAGTTTATCAAATAACTGAAGGAAATTTAAGTCATGTCAATATATTTAACTCAAGAGAGGAGGACTATCTTTAGGAGATGTCCCATTTAGGTATTTAGAAATATCTAAAAACTTTCCAAGTAAGAATGATAACAATGACTTATTTTCAGTAGACTGAGGGACAAGAAATAATTTAAATCTTGGCAGCTAAAGATGCTTGCAGACGATCTCCAAAGCCCTGATTTTACAGAGGAGGATATAAAACACGAGGTTAATGAATTTTCCAGAATGCACTGCTAGATTGTGGTAGAAGCAAGACTATACCTCCAGGGGTCAGACACCCAGCTCAGCACCTTTTAATACTACTGTGCAGTGTGGTTTCTTCCTGTGCGTAGCAGGATATCTGGGTCCCCAGGGTATCCGGTCTAAATCATGACAGCGTTCATACACAAATTAACACTAATACTCACGGAACTCTGGCAGACAGTCAATCTTGGCACTGTCTGTTATAAGCTCGGGAAAGTCACTTACACAATAAAATAATTCTTGTCGAAACCTACAATGACACACTCTTTGGGTTTAGCCCTGGAATTTCACTTTTAATTTGACTTCACTCCCATCACCATCATCCACTGAGGGCATATGGAAGGCCCACCCTACACTGTCAAAAGTACACAACGACTTTAATTACTCTCTCCTGTAGCTACTCTACCAGGTTCTTGGTTTTCCCATTGTGTTTTCAACCCACTGTTTTCAAAGAAGTGTCCTGGAAGGAGTGGTCCCCATGTCATGAGATGCAGGGAGCAGAACCTATGGGGGAAGGACGGGGCAGGGGGTGGGAGGAGGTTGTGGTGAGGGCGTGGGCAGGATATAGCCCACAAAAAGAGCAGGAAAGGGGTTTCTGCCTCCTCTCTTCTTGCCAAGGGTCTCAGCATTTTGAGAAAATAGCCACCATCTTATTTCTTCACACGGGGATGGTTTCCACTTTGTTCAGTCAAACGTCCTGCGTTGTTTTCCTTGCAGGCTGTGGTGGGACTCTTTATGGAGACAGTGGCTCCTTCACCAGCCCTGGCTATCCAGGCACTTACCCAAACAACACTCACTGCGAATGGGCCATCATTGCACCTGCTGGAAGACCTGTCACCATCAGCTTCTACTTTATCAGCATTGATGATCCCGGAGACTGTGTCCAGAACTACCTCATCCTCTACAGTGGACCGGATGCTAATTCTCCATCCTCTGGACCATATTGTGGGGCAGTGAGTAAAACGAACATTTTAAAATTTCCATTTATTATTTTTAAATAATAACAGTATATACTTCTAAAGGCAGACGCATGCAAAGTACAAAGCACAAGCCTCTTACAAATTTCAGCAGCTTCCTATTTTCCTTTCTATTTGGGGAGCACGAGTGCCACCTAGTGGGCATTTCTTGGAATTACTAGTACTCGTTCCCAGACTCCAGCAGAATGGCGTGTTGCGGGGGTTTCGAGGTCCAGACTTGGCAGAGCTCACTCACACCGGCTGACTCAGAATTTCTGGGACACGGGCTGCTGTACGTTGTCTTTTAAAAGCTCCATACATGATTTCAATGTGCTGCCCAGGATTGAATACCCATATTGTTGTCTCCATGAAGGCAACTATGGACAATTTGGACACTTGGCTCCATTTCATCTACTTCTTGTTGAAAATTGCAGGAATTCTTGGAAGAAAATAAAAAGGGAGATTGAAGATGGGTCTCGTGACTAGCAGTTTGTTTTCGTAAAGTTCTGATGTCCTAGATCTTCCCATCAAGCGAGGGTTCTGACAGTGACTCAGTATTGCTTGCCTCTGCCCTCACCGTCCTCTCATTTTGTGAGCAGATGCAGGGCTTTCCAGGAAGGGAAATGTGAGCGCTGTGGAGAGCGTGTCTGTTGCCTGCTGTTCTGCTCTTTACTTAGTTGGGCTTTCTAATTAACTGGACAGGGAATTACAGCAGCTAGAAATCTAAAGATTTGTTTGGCTTTTTAAAATTAAGATAAAATTGACATATTAATTTCAGGTGCATAACATAAATTTGGGATTTTTTTTGTGATGAGAATTTTTAAGGTCTACTCTCTCAGCAACTTTCAAATATACACTACAGTGTTACTAACTACAGTCTCCCTGCTGTACAGTACATCCCTAGGACTTAATTGTAACCGCGAGTTTGTGCCTTTTGACAGACACCCTTCATCCGTTTCACCCACTCCCACCTCCCGCCCCTAGCAGCCACCAATCTGTTCTCTGTATCTGAGAGTTTGGTTTTGTTTTGTTAGTTTTCACAAATAAGTGAGATCACATAGTATTTATCCTTCTAACTTATTTCACTTTAGCATAATGACTTCGAGGACCTTCCATGTTGACACAACCAGCAGGATTTCCTTCCAGATGGCTGGATAATACTCCTTTATTATTATTATTATTATTATTATTATTATTATTATTGTTGTTGTTATTGTTATTATTATATGATATATATATCATATATTTATCCATTTTGTCCGTTGAGGGACACTTAAATTGCTTCTACATCTTGGCTATCATAAATAATGCTGCAGTGAACATAGGGGTACAGATATCTTTTCAAGTTGGTGTTTTTGTTTTCTTTGGATAAATTCCCAGAAGGAGAATTTCTGGGTCATATGGAAGTCCTGTTTTTAATTTTTTGAGCAACTTCCATAATGTTTTCCACAGTGGCTGCACCAATTTACATTCCCACCAACAATGGATGAAGATTCCCTTTTCTCCACATCCTTGCCAACACTTGTTATTTCTCGTATTTTTTATAATAGCCATTCTAACAGGTAGGAAGGGATATCTCATTGTGGTTTTGATTCGCATTCTCTGATGTTTAGTGATGTTGAGCATCTTTTCATGTACTTGTTGGCCATCAGCACGTCTTCTTTGGAAAAATGTCCAGTCAGGTCCTTTGCCTACTTTTTAATTGGACTGTTTGTTTTTGCTGTTGAGTTGTGTGAGTTCTTTATATATTTTGGATGTTAACACCTTATCGGATACATAACTTGCAAATATTTTCTCTCACTCGGTAGGTTGCCTTTTCATTTTGTTGATGGTTTCCTTTGCTGTACAGGAGCTTTTTAGTTTGATGTAGTTCCTCTTGTTTATATTTGCTTTTGTTGCCTTTGCTTTTGGTATCAAGTCCAAAAAATCATCGCCAAAACCGATGTCAAGGAGCTTACTGCCCGTGTATTCTTCTAGGAGTTTCATGGTCTCAGGTCTTTAACTCATTTTGAGTTGATTTTTGTGCGTGGCGTAGTTTCATTCCTTTGTATGTGGATATCCTTTTTTCACAGTGCCATTTATTAAAGACAGAAAGGATATGAAAATAAATTCTAAAAGAATCTACAGATGTTAACAAGGGAAAGTTGTATACTTTACTGATATGATTATTTTAGTGGCAAAAATAAGTATGTGTTTCCATCAGAAAAATTAAAATTTCAGTAAGAAGTTGAATTTTTAATGATAATTTCATTGAGGTATAATATTCACAAACCATAGAATTCATCTTCTTAAAGTGTACATTCAGTAGGTTTAGTAGATTCAGAGTTATGTGGCTCACACCACAATCAATTCTAGAACATTTCATTATCCCAGGAAGAAACTCTGTATCCTCTAGCAGCGAATCTCCATTTCCCCTCAGTCTCCCTCCCCACCACCAATATTCTTGTGTAAGGTATCTATATTAATTCTTAGCAAGATTACTTCTAGAAAAATATGCAGGGTTACTGTAAATTCTATAAAGTTTCTTTATGTAGTACTTTTTTGCTAGGCTAACATTTCCAGCAAAATGTTCAAATTTGTGAAATATATGATGTGTTACTTTTTTTTTCTTTTCAATTTTAGGACACCAACATAGCCCCCTTTACGGCATCTTCACATCGGGTCTTCATAACATTTCATGCGGAGTATGCAGTGCATCCATCCGCGTTCCGATTAACTTGGGACAGCTAGCTGCGTCCCCTGCAGGGCCCACTGACACAATATTGGACAGAAGTCTGCCATCCTGATACGGCATTCTGCCCGGCCCACTGGGAATTACCTGAGCTTTCTCTTTCACCCAAATATGTGTGGAATCAATGTCTGTACATTTTAAAAAATATATAGAATGTAGCTGCTTTAGTCTTGGCTGTGCATGTCATCCTTACTCGTAACACTTTTAAGCTGAACATTTTTTAAAATTCCTTAAAGAGTTGGAAATAATGATGGCATATGTGATGTCAATTGTCAAAAGTTCATGATGAGATAGTATGATTTTCCCTGTGAATGTCAAATGAGGGGTAATAAACATGATTGAATGGTACATAATGATGCTGCATGAATTTGTAACTCATCACAGTTTCGTCTTTCACTAGTAGGTCTATGTAAGTTTTCAGGTTGAATTTTTACATTTTGATGAACTACGCAAATCCTTCAGAATAGGAACTCTAAAACCACGCTGCCTGAATTTGCATTCTAGCACTCCTCGTTCAGTTCTGCCTTAACTTCTCTGCGCTTTCATTTCTAGAAGTCCCACCACTGTCTACTCCTAGTTTCCCAACACAGTCTCTAGAGTCATCAATTGCTTAGCCACGCTTTTATAAAGTTTCCTGCGGCCTTTATCAAAGCAAGAGTGCCTATATTAAATATGCAAAGTTAAGTCTTAATAACAACATGGGACAAAGTGAATGAAAGAAGCTGTGGAATGTGTTACTTCATCTTACTGGAATACTCAAGTGCCAGAAAAATTAATTCTGCACAGAGTACAGAGCCACATAAATAAAATATTCTCACCTTTAAAATTCCTGCTTCCTTGGGGCACCTGGGTGGCTCAGTCGGTTAAGCGTCCGACTGGCTCAGGTCATGATCTCATGGGGCTGGGATCGAGCCCCACGTCAGGCTCCACCCTCAGCGGGGAGTCTGCTTCTTCCTCTTCCTCTGCCTCTCCCCCCTACTCGTGCTTGCGCTCTCTCTCTCTCTCAAATAAATAAATAAAATCTTTAAAAAAATAATATTCCTGCTTTCCTTAATTCTGTGTTATGGGTAGATACATCAACTTTATAGCTGACTCCCTCTGGGAAAGAATGGTGCGTGTGATGAAAGCACCATCCAACCCACAGGGTCCTGACAAGCCAGAGCAATGGAAAAAACTCAAGATGAAATTTCATAGGGGGAGATACAATATTTTGCTCTTTTACCTAAAAATGAGTCACCAAGGTACAGGAAATGGAGAAAGTTTGACTGTGACATATGAAATGACAGAAATTTCATCTGAAGGCAAGATTAATGAATGCAGCTGACAAAGAGTAAAAGAAGATTTGATCTCAGATTGTATCATTAGAGTAATGGTATCAACAAGAGTCAATTTCAGTAGAGAGATACACTTTCCTAGGAGGCATATGAGAATATCCAGGAGGTATATATACCAATTTCAAGAAAGCATAGTCAATATTATAATGTATTTTTTAAATCGGAAAACTTAAAACAGGAAAAAAATAATTTCTCCCATTCCGGAGGTTGTCTTTTCAATTTATTGTTGGTTTTCTTTGTTGTGCCGAAGCTCTTTAGTTTAATGTGATCTTACTTGTTTATTTTAGTTTTTGTTGCCTGTGCTTTTGGCGACTTAACCAAGAAATCATTGCTAAGGCTGATGTTAAGCACCTTTTCCCCTTGTATTTTCTTGTAGCATTTTTACAATTTCAGGTTTTACATTTAAATCTTTGATCCATTTTGAGTTAATGTTTGTGAGTAGTATAAGATAGGGGTCCAGTTTCATTCTTTTGCATGTGGCTGGCTATTCCAGTTTTCCTAGTACCATTTATTGAAGAGACTGTCCTTTCCCCATCGTGTGTTTTTGGTACCCTTGTCAAATACTAGTTGCCCATATACATGAGGGCTTATATCTGGGCTCTCTCTTGTGTTCCACTGATCTATGTGCCTGTTTTTATGCCAATACCATACTGTTTTGATTACGATGGTTTTGTAATCTAGCTTGAACTCAGGAAGTGTGATGCCCCCAGCTTTGCTCCTTTTTAAATCAGAATTGCTTTGGCTATGCAGAGTCTTTTCTGGTTTCAAACTAATTTGGGGATTGTTTTTGTAATTTTATGAAAAATACCATTGGAATTTTTATTGGGATTGCTTTGAATCTCTAGATCGCTTTGGGTAGCACATGTATTTTCACAATATTAAGTCTTCCAATCCAAGAACCTGTGATATCTTTCCATTTATTTGTGTCTTCTTCAATCTCTTTTATCAGTGTCTTATAGTTTTCAGTTAGTGACATTTATTCCTAAGTATTTTATCGTTTTTGATGCAATTATAATTGGGATTGCTTTTTAATTTCTCTTTCAGATAGTTTGTTGTTAGTGAAGAGAAATGCGACTGATTTCTATACGTTGATTTTGTATCCTGCTGCTTTACCAAATTCATTTATTAGTTCTAATGGTTTTTTTCTTTCTTAGTGGAATCTTTAGAGTTTTTTTGATTTGAAGTTCATGTCATCTCTCACTAATAAGACCCATCTCATTTCCTCCGGTTCTGCTTTAATTTAATTCACTCATTTATACATGCTTATTTAACATTTCCAATGTGACATGCAGTAAGCACACCAAGGATAAAGTGGGGGACATGACAGCCATACATCAGCTGATGTCTTCCTACTTCAAAAAATCCATTTCCTAGGGCCATCTTGTCTCGTATCCTGAGGCAAAATTCTCAATTTCCTTATCTGATGAAATTTATATTAAGCCAGCTTCCCAAATCTAATGGCTAAGTGATAACTTCCTTGCTCCCAAATTGCATCTTCATGAGGCTTCATTCTGAGCCATCACCGCCGTACAGAGCTAACAATCAACTAGTTCACACTGGCACAGACGTCCTGGTTGTTGGATACTGAGATACACCAAAATGCTGCTTTCAGGCCCTAAGTGGAATCCAAAAACTATAATGCAAAATGAATGTGTTTGAGGGGTGGGTGAGGGGAAGTCTTACTTGGAAGTTAATGGAAAATGATAGTCCACGTGGGTCTGAAGGAATACAAAGGAGCACAAACGTAAAGAAAAGGAAATTACTCTTGTTCACAACTGATCATATTCTGAACGGAGAAAGTCTCATGGTCACCTTTTAAGCCCATCCCATTCCAGGTGAGAATGGGAATTCTAGACATCGATTTGAGAAGGGTAGGGTGGGGACAAGAGACAAACTCCAACACCACCTGTCCCTCCTGCCTCCCCATGATCCAGCAACCAAAAGGCTAATGCTTGGCATAGAAGGTGGCTTTACTAGGACTCCTGGTTCAGTTCTTCTGGGAATACCTATCCCTCCCTGCTTATAGTTTGGGAATCCAGGTTTGGGGAGAGCCAGCCTTCCATCTACCACCTGATCTCTCTCCCTTTTGATTCTCTGTCTCCCTAAACAACTGGACCTTAGCAGGAAGAACGGATCTCATTCCTTTTAGTTTTCAGGGTAAGTTTAGCCATAACTGGCAAGAGTCACCCTTGGGATGGCTCAGCAAGAGGCCACCACATGCTCTCTCTGGACCCAGTGGAATATTTTACTCCAGGCATTCTTGTGAAGAATGCCCTAGGGGATGGTTGGGGCCAATGACAGTTTGGGGCTAGGAGATGCCCAGGATATGAGTTCTAGTTGTCATAATTTTCTATTACATTTAACTCCATTTAATGGATGGAATTTGTTAAAAATCTGCCACCCACTTACCAAGGGAATACTAACAATATTAATTGTATTAAGAAAAATTAGAACTAATATCTATGTAACATTTACCCTATGTCAGGTGTTATTCTTTTTTTTTTTTTAAAGATTTTATTTATTTATTGGACAGAGAGAGAGGGAACAGAAGCAGCGGGAGAAGGAGAGGGAGAGGCAGGCTTCCCGCTGAGCAGGGAGCCCGATGTGGGGCTCAATCCCAGCACCCTGAGATCATGACCTGAGCCGAAGGCAGACGCTTAACGACTGAGCCACCCAGGCGCCCCTGTCAGGTGTTATTCTCATATATCACTCACTGAATTAGAATACTAAGAACCATCACCCCCATTTTACAGTTGAGAAAAATGAGGTAGGAAAACTTACATAAAACTTGAGTGGCAGAGCTATGATTTTAACCTTGGCAACCACCCAGGAGTGTGCCTCCCATTCAGCCTGAAGGACTAGGTATGAACTTATGAAATATGACTTATTAAATATGTCAACTTATCATAAACTATTTTCATAGACCTGTCAAAGTTATTTAAAAAGATTGACACTGTTATAAGACCTAGAAAAATGTTTTAATGTCATTTCTGTCAGTTTAGTAAAAACTTGGAGATAACACAACAGCATCAAAAATAATGGAAAAAGCTTTTTACTTATTGGGACCACAGATCACCCCATGGCTATCAATTTAAAGAGGGAAATCACTGGAAGAAAAATGATATAACTATTGGATATCTGATGAAAAATTTGCTTTTCAAATTTCAATTTGGTATCTAAATGTAAATTTATATACAGCTTAGAGAATAAAAAGGCATTTTTAAAATTAATGATACATGCAATAATTTACGTAAATTTACTTAATTTACTTTAATTGTCATAATCTGGTGCGCCTCATGCGGACCAGACATCTTCCATACTCTATCTTTGATTGGCCTGCTCTGTGGGCTGGGGGTGGGGGTAGTACATTTCTCCTAATGGGAAGCATTATAGCAGAGACTGTACTTAAGCACAGAGCACTTGGCAGTGAAGCTGTGGAAGTGATTTAAGCTCTAATAAATATTAACTTTTGCATGCAGGACTGGCTACAGAATTTGCAGGGCCCAGTGCAAAAGGAAAATTCACGGCCCCTTGTTCCAAAATTATTAAACATTTCAAGATGGTGACAGCAGAGCATTAAACCAAGCACATGGCCCAGCTAAGCATAGAATTTGTGTTACTGCACAGGTCACATACCCAGGAAGCTGACCCCATTTCCATGTTATAAAAATCTGGAACGTTGGGACACATTTTATTAAGAATTGTACTGGCAACAGTGAAGAGAATGAGAGGAGAATGACAAAGAAATGAAAATAAATTTCTGGAAAACAGGAAGTGAATGAAAGCATGCTGACAAATGAAACGGGGGGGGGGGTGCGGAGAATCTGCAGCCCAAAGCAATTTCAAGACAAATATGCAGCAGAATTGCGAATGGACCTTCCAGGCATTATCTGGATCTGGGGCTGGCAGGTGCAGTGCGAGGAGGTATAAGAACTCTATTAGTTGGTGCTTGCAATTCACCATTTCCCTCTGCCAGCAAAATCAGCCTAGTGACTCCATGCAAGCATAAAACTGGGATCTCACCTCTGAAGAAATTTAACCAACAGCCCAGGGAAAATTAATGCTGACCTAGGAGGGAAACAAATACACGTCACAAATAGAAGAGGGAAAAACCACATCGGCTATCTAGAAAAATCAGCTCAGATCTTCATGATCATTTATGAAAAAACAACCAAGAATTACCAGACAGGAAGAATTACAGCAGTACAAATGGGAAGGAACTAGATAAAGTAACAGAAAAGGGCACAAAGAACACAATTCTGTCAACAGAAGAGACATTTAAAAATTGTTATCCTCAGAGATATTTGACCAGTGCACTCATGAAACAAAAGCCTGGTGTGATTAAACAAGAAAGAGGTCTTACAAAGTATTTTTGGTTAATACCCAAAATTGCTCTTTAAAATTTTAATAGAAGTTCTGGAAGATAACACTGAGATATCTCCCAAAACATTAAGTATAAAATACATGAGGAGGGAAAAAAGATAACTAAAGGAAATTGTCCTAGTAGGCTGCCATCTGCCTGACGGATTTCCTGAACATGCTAAATCAGAGAAAATGGCAGGAAAGACACTTCAGAGAAATAACAGAAACAATTTCCAGAGAGGAAGAGAGAAATGAATTTTCAGCTGAAAAAGGGCCAAATGGGTGCAAAACAGATTAAATTTAAAAAGACCCCCAATTGGAAATATTATGGTGATATTTCAGAACATGGTAAATAATTAAAAGATCACAAATGCTTCCCAAGGGAAAACAACAGTTCCCCGCAAAGAAGTGAAGAGAATGACACATTTCTGAGCATCAATATTGGAAGCATAGGTCAGTGGAACTATGCCTTTGAGATCAAAGAGAAACTGATACTGAACCTAAAATTCCATGCTAGGCAAATTATAAAGGTGTGGTCAAAAGGACACATTTTAAAACATACAACTACGACTACTCAGAATTTGTGCCTCCACCGTTTTATAGAGTGGTACCCCAGCAAGATGTATACAAGAAAGGTCAGTTTAAACTCGGGAACCAAGTGAAAGAAACTACAGATCACCTCTCAGCTGGAAGACCAGAAATTATTAGAGTAAGTTAAGAGCAGAAACTTAGTAGCTTTCTAAAGTCTTCAAAACGAATTCATTGATGAGGCGCCTGGGTGACTCAGTCGGTTAAGCAGCTGCCTTCAGCTCAGGTCAAGATCTCAGCCACCAGGCTGGCTCCCTTGCTCTGTGGGGAATCTCTACCTCTCCCCCCTGCTTGTGCGTGCTCTCCTTCTCTCTCTTAAATAAGTAAATAAATAAAATCTTTTTTAAAAAAGAATCCATTGAATTTCAAGCAACAGAAAGGCATGAAAAACTGCATGTTCTTAGAGATAAGGTAAAGAAGTCACAGGAAGAAAAAGAAAAGCAGAAAGTCTAGTTAAAAAAAAAAAACCCCAAACAATGAAGATTGTATAAAAAAATTCATCATTCAATAGAATGCAAACTAAAATATGGCATAATTTTGAGTGCAGTATGAGAAGAGTCCCCTTCACGTGACACAGAGGTCCGTGACTCCCAGCTGGGTGCTGAGGCTACAGATGCGGTTCTTGTACTGGAGAAGCTCATGATTCAGCCAGAGACACGACTGTGGGGACGAGATTCAGGATAGCTACTTCTGAAAATCGAACCACAGTTAAAGAAGCAGGACACAGAGAGACAACTTTTCGCTTTCCCTCTCCCCAAGTTCAGCTACAACCCTTTTACTCCACAGCCCCGCCCCAAACTTTCCCGCTTCCGCCCACAGCTCTCGGCGCTTCGGCCCATGACCTGAGCCTGCGCCAATCCTAGTGCGCTTGCGCCAAGCCCTGTCCTCTCCGAATGGCAAACCCGAGCGCATTCCAGGGGGACGGATCAACCTCGGGGCGGGCGGGGTCTCGAGGCCAGATGACGGATGTGATTGGCCGGCCGCGGGGGTACCCGTTCCTTTGTGGGCGGAGCCTCACCCTCGAGCCACGTCTAGTGAACTGTTCTCCTAATTTGGGAAGGGTCAGGCGCGGGCGGGGCGTGGAGCTGAGCGCCGCAGGGTGTGCGCCTGCGCCGAGCTCCGGGACAGGGCGTGTTCCTCGTTCCGGTCTGCGTTTTGCACTGACCAAGTGCATTTCTTGCCACTGAGGTGCGCCCTGCGGAAACCTGTGCTTCGCTCGCCCAGCCTGTTAGGCGCTGCCCTCCGCGGTGAGTGTGTGCGGCATCGCACTTGGGTTCGCCACTCTGCGCGCCGCCGGAGCGGTATCGGACGCCTCCCAGTCCCCCGCCCCGCCCCGCCCCTTCCCCTCCTCCTCCCTGCACCGGGACCCTGCCCGCTGATGCCCACCTTCCAAGGCTAGGGGAAAACTGGACAGTGCCAGCCCGGGGCGTCTCCCCTTTCGATCCCTGCACCCCTCCCCCCCAGCCGTCGCCCACGTGTTTCGTTGTTGTCGTTTGGTATAGAATATGTCCAAGTCTCTGAAAAAGTTGGTGGAGGAGAGCCGGGAGAAGAACCAGCCGGAAGTGGACATGAGTGACCGGGGCATCTCCAACATGCTGGATGTCAACGGCTTGTGTAAGTTCTGGGGCTGGGCCTTCCCCTTGCAGCACCGGGAGGGTTTTTAAGTTTTCCCAGCAGCTGCTGGCCGCGGTATGAGAGGTTGTAATGATTCACATCGCCACGCCCTGCTTGTAAGCATCACCTGTGGAGAGAGAGCTTGGCTCGGAAAGTTAGCAATCAGCGTACGTTCCGTCCCGACTGGAAGACGAACCTGAGAGTCCAGCGTAAGAATCACAGACGGTTGTGGCTGGACCTCACTGTTGTCTATGCGAATTGTTGGCATTTGGGTGGATTTCCCACATAGTTTACTTAAAACCCACTTTATTTTTAACTGAAAATCACTTTTGAATCATGCCTCCTTTGTCCTCATCTAGCCTCCGACCCTTCAACAATTGCCACACACAAGTTCTGTGATAACTGTTCTTATGCCTGGAGTATGTTAAACCTTTCTTGACTCCTTCCCCTTTTCTGGCTCTTTTTTTCTCCTTAGTTGAGGCGTTTGTTACCTCCTCCTTGTGCTTTGCCTCTTGCCTCCAGTTTTGCTGACCCTGTGGTTTACTCACTGTATTGCTTTCTAGTGTTACTTTTCTGCAACATATCTTACCGAGTAACTCTCTCCTTTAAACCAGAGATTGCAGCTTCAGATGTCTTTTGGGGCCAAGGTCAGGGTGGTCATGAACTTCATAAAAGGTATCCTGTCGGAAGAGGGACAGCTGCTACATCTGCTACTCACATCCAAACAGTTGTCACCACTTGGGGATGTTGGCCTAGTGTTGTCATAGTTGTTGTTGTTAAGAAGACAAGAGGCCAGATTTTGACATGAAATTCCCTAATTCTTAGACGTTGGCAACTAATTCCGATATTTGAAACGTACTTTATAGGTGAAATAAAACACGTCTTCAGGCTGACTGTGGCTTCAGTTTGGACCTTCTTCCTTAAACGCTTCTGGTTCTTCATTACCAACAGTAATGCCCCAAGTTCTTTGGCGTGACATGCAAAGCCTTTCTGAATGTGACCCAAACCTACCTTAGTTCCTATCCCTTCCATGCCTTTGTCGTCCCCGCCATGCTGAACAAATTGCCCTCCTTGAACCAGGACACACTCTTTCAGGTCCTTGTGCCTTAGAAGTATTGTATCCTTCTCTTCCCCCTAGATCCTCGCACTTACCTGTCAGGAGTCAGCCCAGATGCCATAGCCTGTGTGAAGCCTTCTGTGTCAGTGTCAAGCTAACGGTCATTCCCTCCTCTGTGAAGGTGGATATGCCTTGCTTCCTGGCTATTGTTATACGAGATTGTGATGTGTTCTTAATCTAAATGTCTCTCGTCCACATCGGAGAGCGGGGCGAATATTGCTGTGCATTACTCGTATTTGCCTTCTTTATAGTGCCTGGAACACAGTAGGTGCTCCAGAATGTTGGATGGATGAAGGAAGGCCTCATGGATTAGACCTGAGGTTTGATGAGATCCAGACCAGGATGTGACATTGGAGAAGGAGGGGAGAAGTCCAGGAGACCCTAAAAGATGCATTGCTTGTTAGGCATGGAGAGAGCAGAGTCAGATTTACTGTGAGCCCATGGTTTGTGCCCAGGATAGGTTGGGGTCGGGGCTCTTGATACATCTCTGCTAAAGGACAGGGGATGGGAAGTCATAGACAGCCTGCATTTGGTAACTCTCAGGAAGATTCCTGCCACTGAGCTTTAGCTTTTGGACTCATTAGCATCTTAGCCTCTTGAGATGAGTTGGCCTCTCTCAAGTGGTGATGGCTTCTTGGTGACAGCAACAGAGCCGCTGTGTCTGGGACTGAACTGGCCATGGCAGATCTGGATGTGTGCTTGCACTGCCCCTTCCCAGCTCTGCCTAGGTCGTGGTGAGCATGGGGGGCTCTGCTGTAATAAAGGATGGTGAGCACAAGCAGGAGGCCCGGCTCCGCTGTACTTTTGGCCCCATGGCTCTCTGTTCCTCAGCACTGCAGGGGAACTTTATAGCCCTTGGCTGTGAAGAGGATTCTTTATGTAATATTTATAAGTAGGGAGAGCAGCAAAGCTATTTTGGTTCACTTGCATTATCTCTTTGAAGCCTTGCCTTGTACTGAAGAAAAAAAGATAGCCACTTGCTTCCTGAAAAAGATGTTTCCGGTGTAATATTAGGTGGTGAAAAGCAAGATCTTTCTTCTGTTCTCCCAGAGAAGTAGCTTGAGGAAGAACAAGGCTGCTTCTTGGGGAGTTCGGTGGAAGAGAATTTGGAGATTCGACCTCTCCAGCCTCTGTGGTGTGTGTAGACCCAAAGAGTGGCTGCCTTCTGCCGAAACTCCCTGACCTCTGGACTCGTGGAGCCTGGAAGTTTCCAGGATACCTTCCGAGGCCCATTCCTCAGCTGGGGCTCATTTATTGGTGGTGCACATAATGCTTTCTGGATATATTTGAATATCTTATATATTAAAATATTTGACATGGTTGCATAAACTATAGCGTAAGAATTCCCTTATTTCTTTACTAGTAAAGTTTTAACTGTATTCATGAGGTTTTGTGTCTTACTATGAAGATTAAACACAAGGAACAGTTCACTCGCATGGACAGAGAATGGTTATTGTGTCTCAAGCTTTTCCTTCCTTATCCTTACTTTGTTGAGTTTCTCAAAAGGTAAGAATTAAGTTTTGAAAATAAGAATGGGAGTTTTGTTCTTACTCTAAGCACATGAATTGTCTTTTTGCTTGGGAGAATTGTATCATATAAATGCAGCACTTTACTTCCTTGGAGACAGTAAAGGGCCTTGAAAAGATGTTTTCAGCAGTTCAGGTACCAAAAGCTTTATGATGGGAAAAACTTCATAGGCTGGAGACAGACATCAGACAGATTCTACAGTTTTCCGTCAAGCTGGATTCTCGATGTGGTCAGATCCCTCTCTGAGAGGCAGCGCTTACGAGCGGGGCCTTGGAGTTGCATAGGCTGGACTCAGATTCTCCATCTTGTGCGTAGTGCCATGTAACTTCGGAGAAGCTGCTTAACCTTTCTGAGCCTCGAGTCCTCTTCATCACATGGAAATGTAGGTTTGCACTTGTTAGGACTGGATCAGCGCTTAAGGGCACTGAAGCATGTCCAGCGCTTAGCGCCAACCTCGTACTGAGTGAGCACGTACTGAATGTTAACTCTGATAGGAACATCCAGATAGAGCCGGGGAAGCCTCAGATGTAACCAGTTCCAACACAGCCCATGGACTGGACCAAGGAGAGCGTGGCTAATGAGTCTGGGTCAGGCCTTTGTGTACTATGTTGATGTTTTCTCTGGTGGCTTAATAGATCCTGGAACGTTTGGCGCTTTTGCCCAGGATTCTTAAAGATTTAGATTGCTGTTCCTTTGAAATTACCCCTTCATTTTATTTTCCTTCCTATTTTTTTCCTCCCACACGGCATGAAATCTGCACACCCGTTCTCCTTAACGCTTCTAAGAGTAATGGTTGCAATTTTGTTCTCTTTATTGAAGAGATCTCACGGAGGAACTCGGCCACAATGCGGCTGTCCTCACCTGGGTGATAAAGCTGCTTTTGAAGGCTCCTGTAATCAGCTTCCGTGGGAGCAGAGAATCCCATTAGTAGCCAGGGAGACTTTTTTCATTTCTTTTATTTAAATCTTTTGTGACTTTTTTTCCCCTCTCTTCAAGTTTATTGCCCTCTAGATGGTCAAACCTTTATCAGGTTTTTTCCCCCCTAGGTTAGACTAAAATATTTTTCAGATAATTATAAAAAGAAAAATAACCTGCCTTCGAGGCAGTCGTCTTGCTAAAGAACCATGCAAAATAATCAACAAACGTAATCACGGGTTTTTCTGGAAGGGCTGTTTCAAAAGCCCTGTTAAACCTGGAAGTGGTCACCCTGTTAGGAGTTTTTATCAATGCAGGCTGTCTCTGAGGAAAAAGAAAGGAGCTGAGAAGACCATGTCATGTTAGCTGTGATCTTTAGTAAGACCTTTCCTTTTTTTTTTTTTTTTCCTAAGTTGCTCAGATATGCCCATCTTTGTATTTTTCAACCTGCGGGATCTTGGCCTGGGAAGCCCTTTTCCCTTTCCTCCCCAGCCAGCCTCCTCCACCCTTTGGCAGTTAGGACTTGCTGAAGGGAGGAATGACCTGTCCATCCACATGGCCCCAGTCTTGGGTCACCTCCTCTGAGAAGCTCCCCAGGTGTTCATTTTAACCCACCGTCCCATCAGCCTGGTTTCAGGAGCTCTTCTGGGCCTGGTGTGCACTTGTCCAGTGCTTGGAGAAAGTTCACTGACAAAGGATTGCTCTCAGTTAAGAGTTGGGGTGAGCTAGGCTAGAAAGCGTAGCAGAGAAGGAACACATCCTCGGAGTGCCCTTCGCAGACCCTGCCCCGACTCTCCAGAGGGCGGGCCTGTTCCAACCGGCAGGAGCAAGATACAGACTGCTCGCGGTTCTATTTTTGATTTCAGGACAGTGTAAACACTGAAAATGTCTCCGCCAGACAGGAAATAAATTATGAATAATTGGGACCCCTTTTGGCGTGACTGAACTAATAACGAGCTTTTACTCTTTTTCAGTCTTTTGACATTTCAGCCGTGATAGGACATGTCAGTCATGGCCTCTTTTTTGGTAAACAGCCTTTTATGCCCCCTAGTTGTGTAACCTTGGGCAAGTCGCTTAACTTCGCAGTGCTTCACGCATCTATAAAATGGGAATAGTAAAATTAGTAGACTTGTCGAATTGCCGTGAGTTGTCATCTGTCAAGTGGCTAGTATGGAATCTGGCCTGTCTCAGTCTGCTTGGGCTCCTGTAGCAGGACCAAGGCCGGGTGGCTGACAAGCCACAGAAATTTATTTCTTAACATTTCTGGAGGCTGGAAGTCCAAGACCAAGGCACCGGCAGGTTCCGTATTTGATGAGGATTTACTTCCTGGCTCATAGACCGCTGTGTCCTCAGTGTCCTAGGGTGAAAGGGGTAAGGGACCCCTCTCAGGTGTCTTTTATAAGGACACTAATCCCATTCCCGAGGGCTCCGCCCTTATGACCTGGTTGCCTCCCAAAGGCCCCCCACCTCCTAATCCCATCACAGATGGGTGTTAGGTGTCAGTATATGAATTTTGGGGGGACACAAACTTTCATTCAATAGCATGGCACATATTAGTCTTAATATGCACTATTACTGGTATTTTATTTTATTATTTTTATTTATTTTTTAAAGATTTTATTTATTTATTTGACAGAGACACAGCTACAGAGGGAACACAAGCAGGGGGAGTGGGAGAGGGAGAAGCAGGCTTCCCGCGGAGCAGGGAGCCCGATGCGGGGCTTGATCCCAGGACCCTGGGATCACGACCTGAGCCGAAGGCAGACGCTTAACGACTGAGCCACCCAGGTGCCCCTATTACTGGTATTTTAAAAATCTGTTTTATCTGTGTGTAAAAAATGGAAAACCATGTCTCTTTAGTTTTTAGAATTCTCAGTAGTCGTGCTTTTTCCGGTGATCTTCACCTGCTTGTCTCTGTTTGATTACGTCTGGGCACCCAGTGCCTCATTGCTCACCTGCTTGAGAATTTCCGAGAAGTTAGATGGGCATGTCTGGTGTGACAGGGCCAGGAGGAAAACAGTGGCCTCACCCGGCAAATTCTGAGCCCTGGACAACGTGGGAGGTGTCTGGGGAGGCAGCGGGGCATTTCACAGGATTTCAGTTGTGATGCGCTTGTGGCTTTTGAGAATGACAGGCATTAAAAAATGTTAGCCATTTTTTCGACTAATAAGTAAAATGCCGTATATCCTCCAATAGCTGTTTATTGAATTTATTATCATTTTTTTTCCAGGATGGGTGCTATCCAAGCCAAGTCTCTGGGAGTTTCCTACATATTGAATCTTTAATTGTCCATTGGTAAATGAGTATTTGCTACGCTAAGAAAACTAAGCTGTCTAATGAATCTGAGGTAGATTTTTATCGTCAGAAACTGTAACACCCACTGCTTTGCCATTATCGTCAGCTCTTCGTTGTGATAATCAGTGCTAGAATTGGTATGGATAATAATCGAGAGCCATATCCTCACTCTTCTTTCCATAAATTTACACAAACCTGGTTCAAAGAAATTTGATCTCAATATATGAGATCCACTGTTACCAAGCAAAAACTAGAGATGATTTCTCTCACCTTCGCTTCCTTGAATAGCAAGTTTGCGCGGGTTGGTTTATTTTTTATTTTTTAAAGCAAAAGAGCATAAAGATGTGGCCGAGGAGCAGTCTGTGGAGATAAAGTGCCTGGCCGGCAGGGGTCAGTGTTGAGCCTCTGTGTTTTGCTTGGAGCTTCCTCCGGAGCCTACACACTGTCTCCTGCCCCATCGTCCACTGCTACCTGGCTAGTTGCTTCCTTTCTCCTCATGCCTCCTCATGCCCCTTGTATGGTACTTCACGCATGAAACTCACAGTCAAAGAAACCTCAGCTCTGTTAGGTTCTGTCTGATCTGGAGTATCTGTAGTATTGGCGTGTTTCATAACCACCTTGCCGGCCCGAAGCAAGGCCTGGAGGCCCAGGGGCTTCTGAATGGAGAGGTGCTGACCCATCAGTGTTTTTGCCCCATGAAACATGAGGGAGAAATGGAATCTGCAGGGCCCCCCTTGGGCAGATGTCACCAGGGTGAGCTGCTTGACAATGTGGAACGGTATTTTGGATTTGAGGTATTGGTTAAACCAGGAAGACACAGGAAGGTGTAACATTCTCTACTTTATTAGTCTGCTAGGGGCTTCCACACAAAATAGCACAGACCGGGGGGCTTAAAGAACAGGCATTTACTTCTCACAGTGCTGGAGGCTGGGAGTCCGAGACCACAGCGTTGGCAGGGTTGGGTTTTCCTGAGGCCCCTCTCCTCGGCTCTGGCGGTATCCTCACATGGTCTTTCCCCTGTGGACCCACGGCCGTGGTGTTTCTCTGTGTGTCCACTTCCCTCTTCTCAGAAGGACACCGGTCACTTGGATTACAGCCCACTTGAATGGCCTCGTTTTAACTTCCATCACCTCGTTACAAGTCTTGTCTCCACATCAGGGCACATTCTGAGACACTGGGGGTTGGGCTTCAGCATGCAAAGTTTAGGGGGCCATAGTTCAGCTCATAGCATCTACATGAGAGGTGCTGAATGATCTCTGCGTGAGTGCTTAGGTTGCTTATGCTTTTATAATATCACCCTTCTTAGCAGGTGATAATTGTCCGTGTTTTACAGGCTGGGGAAGCAGAAAGTTCTCTGGAGCCCTAGCACCACACAGGTAGCAGTGGAGTGGGAGTTCACGCTGAAGTGTGGCCGACACTTTGTTCCATACGCTGTGCCATGTTGTTTGCACCCCTGAAGTGCAACAGGGGCTGGTTCGGATGCGAAAGAGTGGTGATTTTCGGGGCTGACTGGCACCACAGGCCTGACCTCAAGGCCTTCAGTTTCAGAATTCTTTAAAAACACTGTACTAGGCAAATAAAACGTGTCATTCAGCCAGCCCGACCAGCTTGGAAGCGTAGGTTTATCATGAACTTTAATGGTTGAAGAAAACACTAGAAGCAACTTTTTTATCTGGTCAGTGCGACCCTCCTCCTTTCCTTAGGGTTTTCTGAAAAACCATTAATTTTAACTGAATTTAATGAGCAGATGTGAGATCTTTTTACTATATACGGATTCATTTTTTCTGTCCTCAAACAGAACGTTAGCTTAAAACACTGGGAAGTATGGTGCTGGAGAGCTTCTGTTGGGGAAATACTGGTTCTTATAACAGAATAAACCTGAATACGTGAAATGTTATCTTTAGTTATAATCTACCTGTACTTCATAAAGAACCTTTTCATTTACTGTATTTCTCTTCATACCTGTTAATTATTTCTCTGGACTCAGAATAGTTTATAATTTTACAGCTAAAGTGAGTCAAATGAAAGGCACACATCACACTGGGTAATTGGGAAGGGGTCTTGACCTCTCAGACCAGAGACTGGTAACATGCTTTGCAGCCACAGTATATGAATGGTTGTTTTGCAGATACTCATATGTCAAGTGATTTTTTTCAGAGCTGTAAATATTTAAGCCCTTAGGTTATGAGGAAGATACCTGTTTATTATATATTTGTATCCTTCCAATTGTGCATTCTTTATCAGAAGATTTCAAAATAATTGATAATATAATTCAAATATGCTATATATACATAGTATCTTAATCCACACAAATGCACAAATACATTGCTTACCATGTGCCAGGTTATTGTACTAAGCTCTCCTTATGGATTCTTTTTTTTAAAGATTTATTTATTTTTGAGAGAGCGCATGCAAGCAGGGGAGGGGTAGCAGGAGAAGGAGAGAGAGAGAATCTCAAGCAGACTCCCTGCTGAGCATGGATTTCCCAACACGAGGCTCGATCCCAGGACCCCGGCATCATGACCTGAGCCAAAGTCAGACGCTTAACTGACTGAGCCCCCCCAGGCGCCCCTTACTGATTATTTCTTTTAAATCCACTGTTTCATTATGATTGTTGTCGTCATCCTCGTCGTCCAGTTTAGAGCTGAACTAAAGTTAACTTGCTTCCAGTCACACAGCTGATAAGAAATAGAGCCAGGATTTGAACCCAGGCAGTCAGGCTTTAGAAACTGTGCTCTTAGCTTTTGCTGTCTGGCCTCATGTCACACCATTTTTGACAGGCACGTGGACCTACAAAGATGAAACAGCTAACTCGGCAAGTGTACACTGAGTGACTACTGACAGTCCAGTCCTGTTCTAGAAGCCGTGGTACCTGCTCTCTGTGGGCTGATAATTCTGTATCGATGTAGGAATGCATTCGGGGATGCTGACCTGCACATGCCAGTTGGGCCAAGGAAACAGGAACCTTCTTTCTCAAACACTTACACATATTAAAAAAAAAAAAACCCACTTAGAAACACTTTATTGAAGCATTCATTTGGATCAGTGTATAAGTCACGGTGCAGCGTGACACATTTTTAAACCAACAGCCTGGGAAGCCTTGCACCTCCCGCTCATTATCCCTTCAAGGATGCACACTGTCCTGACTCCGAAAGCATAGTTTTGCCTCTTTTTGTACATCATTAAATAAAAGAGGATTAGGGCGCCTGGGTGGCTCGGTTGGGCGACTGCCTTCGGCTCAGGTCATGATCCTGGAGTCCCGGGATCGAGTCCCGCGTCGGGCTCCCTGCTCAGCAGGGAGTCTGCTTCTCCCTCTGACCCTCTCCCCTCTCATGCTCTCTCTCGATCTCATTCTCTCTCTCTCAAATAAATAAATAAAATCTTTAAAAAAAAATAAAAGAGGATTATATGTGCTCACTCTTGAGTGTCTGATTCTCTTGCTTGGCATCATGTGAGGTTCATTCATGCTATAAAGTTGGCTTTAGGTCCACTGTGTGAGTTCTGCCTCAGTTCATTCCTTCACTCTGCTGTGGCCAGACATTGGGGTCATTTCCAGATGAGGGCAGTCATGAATGGTGCTGCTTGGAACCTCCGAACCCAGGTCTTTGGGTGAACACACATAATCATTTCTGTAGGTTATGGACCCAGGAATGGGAATTGTTGGGTCGGGAATGTGCTCTTCCATACTTTTAAAAATGGAAGGCAAGAATCACCAAAATGGGCAAGACTCCTGAAACTTCTACGACAGGCAAAGGGTGAATGTTGTTAATGCGTAATGAGATCTCGCAGCCCATGCTCGCTGGGTCAGGTGCTTGTTCTGTATGTTGCCTTCTTCCCAGAAGGCTTGTTTGCGCCTCAGGCCTGTCTCTGAGAAGTACCTTGTTTGTCGGTCAGTACCTTCTCCACTACTAGCTTGCCAGCTTGGCTGCAAATTAGACCCACCTAGGAGGGAACTTTTCAACTTCCTAATGCTTAGGCCACACCCGAGACTGATTAAAGGAGAAGCTCTGAGTGTGGAAACAGGTGTCAGAAGTTTTGCTTAAACCAGTGAGTTTGCCTCCTTGCACACCATAGTTCTGCAGTCACTGTTCAAACTCCTCTTGTTCATCTTGGGCCCGTGGGAGCCTCTTCTAGTTGGTTCTCCCAACCACTTGACCTGGTCTTTCCATTGGAAGGCCTGTCTTCTGACAGCTTCCTTGCCATCTGCAGTACCAGGCTGTTCCCGATGTTTCTAAATTCCAGCCCCAGACCTAGAATCGGCCAGTCTTCTAAGAAACCCTGTTGGGGCGCCTGGGTGGCTCAGTCTGCTTAACAAAGGTTAAGCGTCTGCCTTCGGCTCAGGTCATGATCCCACGGTCCTGGGATCGAGCCCCGCATCGGGCTCCCTGCTCAGCGGGGAGCCTGCTTCTCCCTCTGCCTCTGCCTTCTGCTCCCCCTGCTTGTGCTTTCTTTCTCTCTCTGTCAAGTAAATAAATAAAAAAATCTTAAACAAAACAAAAACAGAAACCCTGTTTTTGTTTGCCTGTCTTAGAGGGAAGTATAAATATTAGCCCCAATCTGGGCTCTAGGGTACTCCTCACTGCTGGGCTGTTCGTGTTTTGTAGGACTTTTTTAAATGGATAGGGCTAAGTTAAAACCATGTTTTTAAAGATAAAATATCTAGTGAGTTCTGGTTCAAATATAGGACTGCAAAGGCTTTTCCTTCTACATTACACGTCTGTTGTGTGTCTTCCATGCTGAGAATCCTGATTCTCGGGGATACAAATAACGAGAGAACTAGAATGGCTCAGAGTTTCTGACTTGGTATGTTGGTATGTTACATGCAATTGTCAGTACTAAGATCCCCGCTGATCTCGCTGAAAACCGTTGTTTTGTGTGTATACCCTCCCCTCCTGTTTTTGTTTTTATCGGACTTTATTTTTTAAAGCAGTTTCCCCTGTCATTAACATCTGACGTAAGTGTGGTGATTTATTAAAATTGATGGGCCAGTGTCCAGAAATTATTAACTGTAGTCCATAGTTTCCTCCGTGTTGTAACATTGTCTGGGTTTTAACAAATGTGTACCGTCTTACAGGATGGTTTCACTGCCCTAAATATCCTCTGCACTCCACTTACTTTTCTCTCTCTCCCTCATTACCTCCCTGCAAACCCCAGGCAACCATGGGAATTTTATGTCTCTGTAGTTTTGTTTTTTCCAGGATGTCATATAGTTGAAATCCGATAGTATGTAATCTTTATAGAAAGTCTTCTTTCACTTAGCGATGTGCATATAAGGTTCTTCTGTGTCTTTTCTTGGCTTGACGGCTCATATCTTTTTATTATTTAAAAATTTTTTGTTAGAATAGTTGACACACAATGTTATATTAGCTTCAGGTGTACAACATAGTGATGAAACTTCTGATTTCCTTATGCTGTGCTCACCACAGGTGTAGCTACCCTCTGTCACCATACAGTGCTATTATGGTATCACGGACTGTATTCCCTGTGTTGTACTTTTTTTTTTTCTTTTTCTCTTTTTTTTTTTTGGAGAGAGAGAGAGTGGGAGTAGGGTGGCAGGGGCGGGCAGAGGGAGAGAGAGAATCTTAAGCAGGCTCCACGATGAGCGTGGAGCCCCAACGTGGGGCTCGATCTCACGGCCCTGAGATCGCGACCTGAGTCAAAAGCAAGAATCAGATGCTTAACCGACTAAGCCACCCAGGCGCCCACTCTATACTGTACCTTTTATTCCCATGACTTATTCCATAACTGAAAGTCTGAATCTCCTACTCCTCTTCCCTCTGGCAACCATCAGTTTGTTCTTTGTATTTGCAAGTCTGATCTGCTTTTTGTTTTTTTATTCATCTGTTTTTTTACATATCTTTGTATTATTGAATAATGCTCCATTGTCTGGATGTGCCAGAGTTAACTTAACCATTCTCCCACTGAAGGGCATCTTGGTGGCTTCCAAGTTTGCGCACTTATGAATAAAGCTGCTGTAAACATCCATGTACAGATTTTTGTGTGGTTATAGTTTTTTAACTCGTTTGCATAAATACCAAGGAACACAATTGTTAGATCATATGGTAAGAGTATAGTTCATTTAATAAGAAACTGACGAAATGTCTCCCAAAGTGGCTCTACCATTTTGTGTTCCTTCAAGTGAGGCATGAGAGTTCTTTCTGTTTCTCCTCACCAGAATTTGGTGGTGTCAGTGCTCTGGATTTTAACCATTCTAATAGGCGTGTAGTGGTATCTCATTGTTTTAATTTCTGATTCCTTAATGGCATATGATGTAGACAGTATTTTCACGTGCTTATTTGCCATTTGTAGATCTTCTTTGATGAGGTGTCTGTTAAGTTCCTTGGCCCTTTTTTTATTTGGGTTGTTTTCTTGTTGAGTTTTAAATTATTTGTGTATATTAGATAGGAGTCCTATGTCAGATATTTGTTTTGCAAAAATTTTGTCCGTTTCTCTTTTCATTTTCTTACCATTATCTTTCACAAAGGAGAAATTCTAAATTTTAGTGAAGTCTCACTACCTTTTTGTTTCTGGATAGTGTGTTTAGTGCTATCTAAAAAGTCATTTCCAAATCTGGGGCCACCTTGATTTTCTCCTGTGTTGTATGCTAGAAGTCTTAAGGTTTTGCATTTTACATTTAAGTCTGTGATACATTTTGAGTTAATTTTTGTGAAAGGTGTAAGTTCTGTGTCTAGATTGTTTTTGGCATGTGGATGTCTAATTCTCCAGGCACCACTTGTTGAAAAGATACCTTTTTTCCACTGAATTACTTTTGCTTCTTTGTGAAAGATCAATTGACTGTATTCTCGTGGGTCTGTTTCTAGGCACTCTTCTGCTCCATTGATCTCTCTGTTCTTTGACCAGTACCACACTGTCTTTATTACAGTGACTTTATAGTAAATTTTGAAGTTGGGGAGTGTCAATTTTCTGAGTTTGTTTTTCTTCTTCAGTATTTTATTGGCTATTCTGGGTCTTTTGCCTTACTTTAATAAATTAAAGTATAAACTTTAATTTATTGACATCCACAGAATAAACTTGCTAGGATTTTAATTGGGGTTACATTGCATATGTAGATTATGGATATAGAGTTCTTCATAATCCTTTATTAACGAGATCAGTAATGATGACCTTCCTTTTATGTCTGATATTAGTAATTCGTGCTTTTTTTTTTTCCTGGTTAACTTGGCTGCAGGTTTATCAATTTTATTGATCTTTCAAAGAACTAACTTGATATTCTCTATTGATTTCCTGTTTTCAGTTTCTTGGTTCCTGCTCTAGTATTTATTATCTTTTCTTCTGTTTGCTTTGGATTTAATTTGTTCTCCTTTTTCTGGTTTCCTAAAATGAAAGTTTAGATGACTTGTTTTAAAGATATTCATTCTTTTCTGATATATGTATCAATGCTGTAAGCTTCCTAATAAGCACTGCTTTTCGTGGATTCCACACATTTTACTAAAATAGTAGTTCATTTTCACTTAGTTCAAAATATTTTAAATTTCTCTTGAGATTTCTTCTTTGACCCCTGTATTATTTAGAAGTATGTTGTTAATCTCTACATATTTTGGGATTTTCTGGGTATTTTTCTATTACTGTTTTTTCATTCAACTTCATTGTGGTTTGAAAGCATACATTATATGATTTCTGTTTTGTTTTTGTTTTTGTTTTTTAATTAAGTAGGCTCCAGGCCCAGCATGGAGCCCAACGACCCAGAGATCGAGACCTGAGCTGAGATCAAGAGTCAGACGCTTAACCGACTGAGCCACCCAGCCGCCCCTGATATCTGTTATTTAAAAAAATTTTTTTAAATGTTTATTATTTATTTTAGAGAGAGAAAAAGAGAGTGAGAGAGTGCTCCAGTGGGAGCAGGGGGGCAGAGGGAGGGGAGAGAGAGAATCTTCAATCAGACTCCCTGCTAAGCCCAGAGCCCGACATGGGGCTTGATCCCAGGACCTTGAGATTGTGACCTGAGCCAAAACCAAGAGCCTGCCGCTTAACTGATTGAGCCACCCAGGTGCTCCTGTTATTTTAAATCTGTTAAGGTGTGTTGTACGATCCAGAATGTGGTCTGTCTTGGTGAATGCTCTATGTGAGCCTGAGAAGAATGTGTATTCTATCGTTGATGTATTCTGCTGATGAAGTATTTTACAAGTGTCAGTTAATACGATTGATGTGTAGTTTTTCTGCCTGTTGGACCTGTCAATTACTGATAGGGGGGTGTTGAAGTGTCCAACTACCATAGTTCATTTGTCTGTTTCTCCTTGAAGTTCTGTTAGCTTTTATGTTATGTATTTTGATGCTCCGTTGTTAGGTGCACGAACAGTGAGGATTATTAAGTCTCCTTGGATAAGTGATCCCTTTATCATTATGTAATCCCCTATTTATCCTTGATGATATTCTTTGCTCTAAAGTCTGTCTGGAATTTATATGCCTATCTGGCTTTTCCTTTTTGTTTTTAAGTGTTAGCATGGTATATCTTTCTCTGTTCTGTTACTTTTAAACTATCAGTGGCTTCATACTTAAAGTGGGTTTATTTCAGACAACATAGAATCAGATCTTATTTTTTATTTACTCTGATAGTCTCTTCTAATTGGTATATTTAGACCATTCACATTTAAAATGATTATCAGTATACTTGGATGAATTTTTATTTATATTTTTTAAATTTTTTAGTGGTTGCCCAAGAGTCTGCAATATACTTTACAACTAATTTATTTTTTTATTTTTAAATTTTTTAAAAGATTTTATTTATTTATTTGACAGAGAGAGACAGTGAGAGAGGGAATACAAGCAGGGGGAGTGAGAGAGGGAGAAGCAGGCTCCCCAGGGAGCAGGGAGCCGGACGTGGGGCTCAATCCCAGGACCCTGGGATCATGACCTGAGCTGAAGGCAGATGCTTAATGACTGAGCCACCTAGGCGCTCCTTTACAGCTAATTTAAATACTACTTCATTGTACAGGCACTATAAACAGTATTCTTTCTCTCTTTTTTTTTACAATGTCATTTAATGAATGAATGATTGATGGATTGATTGATTTGAGTGTCGTTGACACACAGTGTTACATCAGTTTCAACTATACAATGTAGTGATTTGACAAAGTTATACATTATGCTGTGTTCACCACGAGGTGGATACTATCTGTCCTGATACATCATTTTTAGAGTATCATTGACTATATTCCTTATAGTCAATGTGCCTTTTATTCCTGAGACTTATGCTTACCTTCTGGCAACCATCAGTTCTCTGTATTTATAGGTCTGATTCTGTTTTTTGTTCGTTCATTTATTATTATGTTTTAGATTCCACCTATGAGTGGAATCATATAAAATTTGTCTTTCCCAATCTGACTTATTTCACTTAGCATAATACACTTTAGGTCCATTCATATTGTCTCAAATGACATAACATCATCCTTTTTTATGGCTCTGTGATAATTCACGGACGTGGGTGTGTATATATGTACACCAGGTCCTCCTTACCCATTCATCCATTGATGGACACTTAGACTGCTTCCATATCTTGACTATTGTTAATGCTGCAGTAAACATAGGGGTGCATATATCTTTTTGAATTAGTGAACAGTATCCTTATTCCTACCTCTTGTCACTTAGGATATTGCTGTCATTCATTTTTCATATCCATAAGCAATAACCAATACATTGTTTGCTATAATTATAAAGTTATCTCTGTGACTAGTTAATAACTTTATATAACTTTTATTCCTTTTCTAATTGTCTACCTTTCTTTATGTAGTTCTGAGTTTCTGACCTTTATCTGATGTTTACCATTTGCCTCTGAAGAGCCTTTTTTATTTTATTTTTTTAGAGAGCGCGTGCATGCATGCATGTGTGAGTGGGAGCTGGGGGAAGGGACAGAGGGAGAGAATGAATCTTAAGCAGGCTCCACACTCAGCATGGTGCAGGGCTTGATCTCACGACCGCAAGCTCATGACCTGAGCCAGAACCAAGACTCATGCTTAACCGACTGAGCCACTCAGACACCCCCTGAAGAACTTCTTTTAATATTTTTTCTCAAAGCAAATCCATTGGCAACGGTTTCCCTCAATTTTTCTTAGTATGAGAAAGTCAAGGATAATTTTGCTGGATGTAGACTTGCTGGCTGGTGGGTTTGTTTCTTCAACACTTCAGTATTTGTTTCTATTCTCTTCTTCCATGCATGGTTTTTGAAGAGAAGGCCAATGTAGTTTTTATTCTTGTTCATATATAAGTAGTGTTTTGTCTTTTTTTCTCTCTGGATTCTTTAAATGTTTACTCTTTGTCTTTGATTTTCTTCAGTTTGAATATGGTATACCTAGGTGTAAATTTTTTGTTAATTATCTTTGTAGGTAAATATCCTATCCTTAAGCTTTGGTAAATATTCAAGGTGGATATGTTGGTTTGGTGGTTTGGGTCTATCATTAAATTTGGAAAATTCTCAGCCATTAGAACTTGAGGTATTTCTTCTTCTTTTTTTTTTTTTTTTAAAGATTTTATTTATTTGACAGAGCGAGACACAGCGAGACAGGGAACACAAGCAGGTGGAGTGGGAGAGGGAGAAGCAGGCTTCCCGCTGAGCAGGGAGCCCGATGCGGGGCTCGATCCTAGGACCCTGGGACCATGACCTGAGCTGAAGGCAGATGCTTAGCGATGGAGCCACCCAGGCTTTCCGAGAACTTGAGGTATTTCTTCTGTTCCATTCTCTCTCTTTTTTTTTGGCTCTGGCATTCCTGTTATGTGTATGTTATACCTCTAGTAGTTGTCCCATCGTTTTTGGATATTCTCTCCCATTATTTTAATTCTTTTTTTCCTCTTTGTTTTTCAGTTTGTCAAGTTGATGTTGACTTGTCTTCAAGCTCACATGACTGTGCCAAATCTGCTGATAGGCTCATCAAAGACCTTTATTGATCTGTTTGGATTTCTAACATTTCCTTTTGATTCTTAGAGTTGCCTTCTTTCTGCTTACATTATGTGGGGTGTCCCTGCATGTTGGCTTATTTTCCACTGAAGCCTTCCCATGTCAACCAGAGTCATCTTCTGTCCTCATTCTGATAATTCCAGAGGCTTTGTCCTGAGTCTGGTTCTGTTGCTTGCCTTGTCTCTTTAGACTATGTGTTTGCCTTTTAGTTTGCCTTGTAATTTTGTTGAAAGCCAGACATGATGCCTTAGGGAAGAGGAACTGGGGTAAAAAGGCCTTTAATGTGAGGTTTGTTTGCTGTACATACAGGATTCATAGGCTAGAATTTCCTCCATTATTCTTGTTTTTGTCTTTCCTGTTGTCTTTGGGTTTCCTAGAGATTCCTTCTTAGTAGTGTTTGATCATTGTAGTTGTTTAGCTATAATCTTGTTATCATGTGGGAACCCTGTTGATGAGGTGTGGGAAGGGGAGAAGTTTTCTAAAATTCTGTTAGTAAGCTTGGGCTCCTGGGCCGCGACCTTCCAAAATGCTTTCCAGCATTTTTCTTTCCTTACGTGAAATAGGAAGGTAAGAGGAGGCTGGAGTTGGGTATTAACTTCTCCCATGTTGGTTGGGGTCCAGTAAATCATTTCTTCTTTTTTAAGGAGAGCAGAATGTTTTGGTCTCACTTCAGGGTTGTGTTGTGTCTTCCCTTCCACTGCGAGAAGCAACAAGGGATTTTTCTCATTGAATTTTTCACCCTGAGAACCTGGTGGGGTTCCTAGAGCCTGGGTCCCCAGGAGTTTTTTTCTCTCAAGCTATTTGATAGCTTACTCTGTAGAAATGAGTCAGCTATCCCGTAAGCATTCCTATCAGTTGCTGGCTCTAGTGGCTGTTTCTGCTGTTGGGAAGCTGTGATTCTCAACCACCTGTCTCTACGTTTTCCAGTATGGTGGTTTGCCTTCTGACCTCAGTTCTCTAATGGATCGAAGAGTGGTTGCTTATATTCTGTTTAATCAATGTTTTTCTTGTTCTGAGGATGGGAGTGATGCTAGCTGGAAACCAGCTACAACTCTCATAAAGAATTATAATATGGTTCTGTATTTTTTAATACATGGGCCATATCTAAACTTTTAGTGCATATATCCATTATTATACTCTGTTTAACTGTCATCTACCCTTAGTTTTACAGATATCTCTATATTTTATACCTACATCCATTTACACTGGCCCTCAAGTCAGTCTCTTTGGTTATTTTGATTGCTTGAGCTCCATGTGACAGATTTTGTAGGAAGGGCCAAAAAATGAATATTTCCAGGGTTTTTTGCATGTTCATGATAGATAAGTATTTGTACCCTTCTTACTTAAAGGTCAGTTTTATTGGATTATAGACTCACAGTTTCTTTCCTGGAGGTTTTTTTGTTTTGTTTTGTTTTAAGATTTTATTTATTTATTTGAGAGAGAGAACACAAGTGGGGGGGCATGGGGGCAGAGGGAGAAGCAGACTCCCCACTGAGCAAGGAGCCTGACGGGGGGCTTGATCCCAGGACCCTGGGATCATGACCTGAGCCGAAGGCAGATGCTCAGTTGACTGAGCCACCCAGATGCCTCACAGATAGTTTGTTTTCAGTGTTGAGTTGTATGAGTTCTGTATATATTTTGGATATTAACCCCTTATTGGGGATAACGTTTGCAGATATCTTCTCCCAGTCAGTAGCTTGCCTTTTTGTTTCACTGATGGCTTCCTTCTCTTTGCAAAAGCCTTTTAGTTTGATGTAGTCCCAATAGTTTATTTTTGCTTTTGTTGCCCTTGCCTGAGGAGATAGATCCAAAAGTTGACTGTTTTATTTTAGGAGTTTTATGGTTTCATGTCTTACATTTAGGTCTTTAATCCATTTTGAATCTACTTTTTATGTGGTGTAAGAAAGTGGCTCAGTTTAATTTTTTTTTTTTTTTTTTTTGCATGGAGTTTTTCAGTTTTGTCTTGCTCCAGATCTTAGAAGAAAAGCTTTCAGATTTTCACCACTGAGTATGATGTTATTATCTGTGGGTTTGTCATATACGGTCTTTATTATGTTGAAATATGTTGCCTCTTTCCATTTTGTTGAGTCTTTATCATGAGTGGATGTTGAATTTTGGTAAATAGTTTTTCTTCGTCTGTTGAAATGATAGGATTTTTTATCCTTTGTTTTGTTAATATATATCAATTAATTTGCAAATATTGAACCATCCTGGCATGCCTGGAATAAACCTCACTTGATCATGGTGTATGATCCATTTACTGTATTTTGAATTTGGTTTGGTAACACATGATTGGAGAATTTTGGCTCTGTGTTCCTCAGGGTTATTGGCTAGTGATTTTCTTTTTCTGTAGTATCTTTGTCTAATTTGGTTTTGGTAATACTGGCTTTGTAAAATGAATTTGCAAGTATTCACTTCAGTTTTTTGGAATAGTTTGAGAAGGATAGTTACTAACTCTTCTTTAAATGTTTGGTAGAATTTGTCTGTGAGGCTGTTTGATCCTGGACTTTAGGGGAGTTTTTTGATTACCAGTACGATTTTGTTACTAGTTATTGGTCTGTTCAGATTTTCTATTTCTTTTTAATTCAGTCTTTGAAGATTGTATATTTCTAGGAATTTATCCATTTCTTCTAGGTTGACTAATTGTTGCATATATTAGTTCATAGGAGACTTTCATAATCCTTTGTATTTCTGTGCAGTTGGCTGTAACTTCTCTTTCATTTCTGATTTTATTTGAGCCCTCTGTCTTTTTTTCCTTGATGAATCTGGCTAAAGGCTTATCAGTTTAATCTTTTCAAAAAAACCAGCTTTTCGTTTTACTCATCTTTTCTATTTTTTTGGTTCCTATTTCCTTTATTTCCACTTTGATCCTTATTATTTTCTTCTTTCTATTAACTTTGGGTTTTGCTTGTTTTTCTGGTTTTTTTCGGTGTAAGGTTAGATTGTTTGAGATTTTTCTTGTTTCTTGAGGTACATCTGTATTACTGTTAAGCTTCCCTGTTAGACTGCTTCTGCTGTCTTCCGTAGATTTTAGAATGTGTCCATTTTCATTTATGTCAAGGTATTTTTGGATTTCCTTGTAGATATCTTTGTTGACCTGTTGTTTGTTTCGTAACATGTTTAGTCTCCACGTGTTTGGCTTTTTCCACTTTTCTTGTAATTGATTTCTAGTTTTATACTGTTGTGGTTTGAAAGGATGCTTGATAGAATTTCAGTTTTCTTAAATTTATTGAGATTTGTTTTGTGGCCTAACATGTGATCTGTCCTGGAGAATGTGCCATGTGCACTTGAAAAGAACGTGTATTCTGCTGCTTTTGGATGGATTATTCTGTACATATCTGGTAAGTCCATCTGATCTAATGTGTAAGGCCGCTGTGTCCTTACTGATTTTCTGTATGGATGATCTATCCACTGATGTAAGTAGGGTGTTAAAGTCCCCTACTATTATTACTGTCAATTTTTGCCTTTACGTCCGTTAATATTTGCTTTATATATTTAGGTGCTGCCACGTTGGGTGCCTAGATATTTAAAGTTGTTATAGTCTCTTGTCGGATTCATCCCTTTCTCATTATATAATGCCCTACTTTGTGTCTTGTTGCAGTGTTTGTTTTAGTCTATTTAGTCTAAGTATTACTACCCATGCTTTTCTTTGCATTTCCATTTGAATGGAATATCTTTTTCCATCTCTTTCCGTCTGTGAATGTCTTTAGATCTTACATGAGTCTTTTGTAGGCAGCATATTACTGGGTCACTTTTTTTTTTTTTTTTTTTTTAATCCATTCAGTCACTTTGTCTTTTGACTGGAGCATTTAGTCTTTTTACATTTAAAGTAATTTCTGATAGGTATGTACTTATTGCCGTTTTGTTCCTTATTTTCTGGTTGGTTTTGTAGTTCTGTTCCTTTATTCTCTTACTGTCTTCCTTTGTGAGCTGATGATTTTCTCTAGTGTTATGTTTGGATTCTTTTTATTTGTGTACCTAGTAGAGGTTTTGGTTTGTGGTTACCATGAGGTCTGTATGTAACACCCTGTGTATATACCCCATGTGTTTTAAGTTGATGGTGTAAATTCGAACACAGTCTAAAAACACTACGCTTTTAACCCCCTTCCAGATTTTGTTTTTGATGTCATATTTTACATTTTAAAATTTTGTGTACTCTTAACTAATTATTATAGATAGAGTTGATTTTATAACTTCTTTTATTTACCATGAGCTTTATATGTGGTTGATCCACTGCCTTTATTATATGTTTGCTTTACCAGTGAGATTTTTTTCTTTCATGATTTTCTTAATTTTAATTATGGCCTTTTCTTTTTTGCTTAATGAAATCCCTTTAACATTTTGTAAAACTAGTTTAGTGGTGATGAACTCCTTTAACTTTTGTTTTTTCTGGGATACTCTTTATTTCCCTTTCAATTCTGAAGGATAACCTTGTCAGATAGAATATTCTTGGCTATAGGTTTTTTCCTTTCAGCACTTTGACTATATCATGCCACTCTCTCTGGCCTGCAGAGTTTCTGCTGAAACATCAGCTGATGGCCTAATAGTTTCCCTTTCAACTTTTTGCTTCTATCTTGTAGCTCTTAAAATTCTTTTTTTAAAAAAATGTTACTATGTTAATCACCATACATTACATCATTGGTTTTTGTTGTAGTGTTCCATGATTCATTGTTTGCGTATAACACCCAGTGCTCCATTCAATACGTGCCCTCTTTAATACCCATCACCAGGCTAACCCATCCTCCCACCCCCTCTCCTCTAGAACCCTCAGTTTGTTTTTCAGAGTCCATAGTCTCTCATGGTTTGTCTTCCCCTCCGATTCCCCCCCCTTCATTTTACCCTTAATATCTTCTTCGTTTTTTTTTTTTTTTTA